>NC_142707.1:31131954-31434984 GCF_055471065.1 Atractosteus spatula
ATTTATTTTCTAATTAAATTCAGGTTTTTTTTTATTTATTTAGATATTTGTCTCTCCAGAGACCTTTTATGCCGAAATGTCACATTTTCTGCATTAATTGGCACCTAAAGGATCTATCAGGACCATAAAACACAAGGAAACTGAAGATGTTTTCAGAATTAATCATCCTAAAGTTTAAACCAATCAAGTTTATAATTAAACCAGAAGAGAATGTTATTAAATGCTTTTTATTATTAGGGAAGGGGAAGAAAGTTGATCCACATTTATATTAAATATGATACTTATTCTTTTTCAAAAAGGTTGAACCTTTCTTCATCTGAACCTTACAATTAGGGGTTAAAAGGATAAAGAATGGAAGAATGGAAGAAATAAAATGACCAAACAGAACTGAAGCCCTCCAAAAAAAGCACAATTGGAACAAATTGCCTCATGGCTTCCCAGCATACTTCACCGCGGACTCAGCTGAGATAGGAGTGCCAGCGATGATTTCAGGTCTGTAAATAGCCAGGGTGTGATGGGACCTTGCTCCTGTGTAGTCTCTCAGACATTATTATGACACTACTGAGAATTTGCACTTTAAAGTTGCTGCCTATAATAAAAAAAATCATTTTTTTATCATTACCCCACCAATATATTACAATACACCAATGCAGATAATCCAGTTGTGAAAAAATGTGATATTGAAATCCAAGCCAAAAATGATTTATAAAAATATAAAACAGTTTTAAAAGATCGACAGTAAAATACAATAATAGAGAATCTACTCATCACTCACATGTGCCCTCACCACCTCATTTGGATCGTTTTAAAATGGTTATTGAATGAAGAATTACCACTAATATAGTTATTATGCCTCCTTTAGAAAATTGTGTGAATTTGTTTAGTAGTAGTTTTCTATTAAAAGCCATGTAGCAATACATGCTAAAGAACTTGAGTAAAGGCATATTTAAGGATGAAGGTGTGATATACTGACTTCACAGATGTATCTGTCTTAATGGTAGACATTACTCTGTTAAACAGTAAACCTAAGATTTTAATTGATTTGATATGACTTTTGTTTATCTAGACAACCAGCCTAACATTCTGGAGTGTTGTTTTTGGTCATAAGCACCCTGAGCTATGTTGCTAGAGCATAAAATCTTTTGAAACAAAATAAGCATAAAAAAATAAGTGACTGTGCCATTGGTGAAGCAAGGCTAAAAGGCATGGTGTGTGTGTGTGGGTTATTTGTGACAGGTGTTGACTTTAAAGAAAATAAATGACTTGAAACGTTGTCTCTGTCTGTCTCAGTCTAAAAAGTGACCACTGTCACTGACACAGCTCAGTACTGTCACCCACGTATCCACGTATTATTTTCTTTCTTAATTGGTTGAGTATTCATTTAACCCATGTTCCCTGGTTACATAAACACACTGATTTTCATTACTGATGATTATTGCAGGGTACCCTCTAAACCAAATGTTATTGCTTCACCAGAAAGGGATTTATAAATGCTTATTCCTGCTCTCCTCTAAAGGACAACAAACAGTTAGCATAATTGACTTTCTTTGTGCATTGTCAATAAATAGACTGAGCTAAAGTTTACGAGGGATAACGACAAGTCAGTCTCTCCCAGCTGTTCTAAATCATAGTCATTACTTAAATCAGTTTTACAGTATATACAGTATCTCACACAGATACATTTTTTCAAATTTGTCTCATGCATCCCTCCTTCATCCCATCTCCACATTAGCAGCTACCCTTTGATTTACTCTTCTCTCTGCATGGTTTATGAGCCACCTTGTCCTGTAGCCAGGGGGCTGCCAAGCAGGTTAAGCCAAAATTGTCCTTCCAAAAACACTCAAATATTCACAAAGTAAACGATCTTTGGATGCCGTTGTTCCTCATGAAACAGTTCATGAACAGTTACAATATCACACAAATGATAATCCACTGTCAGTAACAGAAAGAAAATGAGTTTTTCTTAGTATGGTTACTTTGTATGATTTCCTATTACGATTACAGTTCAGGGTTGAGATGGTAATTTCTGATATAAAATATAGAGAGAGCACAATCATTTGTCATTCTTTTGATTTTGTCATGTTACAATTTTCTCCGTCGAAGTCTGTTCTCTCTCTTTAACGCTGCATTAAGTTTCAGCAGAAGTGGCTTGGTGAATAATAGCTTAGTCATCATACCACATGAAATGTGATTTTAGATGGGAAAAAAGATAAATTCACAGCAAATTTTGCAACACTTACATGAAAGAAAGTGAAGTACCAAATGCTTAAAAAAAATATGCATTCTAAGCTATGAAACTTAGCTTGGAGGGTAGTCAAGGAGCTAAATCTGTATTTCCAAGTTGCATCTTTCAAATCAGATATCTTTGTGATAAACACTAACTCTGATAATGATCAGATACTTTCACACTTCATGCTTCTCTGTAATAAAACTAAAGCAACACACATACAATGGATGGACAGTTCCTTTGAAATTATATTTTAACAACTTGTTTTTGTAATACCTGAGATTGTGTGGCTCACATTTTGGCTCATTCTGTAACAAATCAGCTTTGCTCTATCATTTCACACCTCAGTAGAAATGAATAATTCGATAAAGAGGTTAAAAAAAGTTTTTTTCAGTAATACTGCAGCAAAAGAACAGTAAATGACGAAGCAGAATGTCTCAGAGATAAAAAGTGGGGCACTTTTAGATGAAGAAGGTGTATGGGGTGTTTACCATGAAAGAAAAAGTTATATTAGGTTGCTAAGTCATCCTAACATGCATTTAGCTGAGCAAACATGAATTTGTGCATTAAATACTGTACATTCATATACGTATATGGAATGACATTAGCATTGAAGAATCAGAAGTGCTTCAGGTACTAGACATATTTAAGAATAACAAATCCCCAGGGCCAAATGGTATTTTACCAGCTGTACTTAAGGAAACGATGCATTATTTATGGGCCATTAGCTACACTCTTCGAGCAGTTTCTCGACACAAGGATACTACCCATTGACTGGAAAATTCCTAATACAGTGCCAATTCATTTAAGGGTGACAAAACTGAAACAATCCCAGATCAATAATTATTACTTCAATTATTTTAATTTCTATTACAAAACTTTGGGAAAGTGGATATAAAACTGGGGACACAATGAACTTTTACGCAAAGGGCTCTAGGAGTCTATTACAATTTACATACCCATGTTGCTGAAGCTGACGCCTTGGTTTTGAGCATTATTTGCAAAGGTCATGGGAGAGTCAGAGCCTATCCTAGCAAGCAAGGAGTGAGAGGTAGGGAATACCCAGGGCAGGACATATATGCACACGCTCACATCAGAGCCAATTTTCCCAGAAGCCAATCAACCATTCAGTGTGACTTTGGACTATGGGAGGAAATTGGAGCATCCAGGGGAAACTCATGTGAACACAGGGGGAACATACAGTATACACTCTGTCCTCTACTGTCTTCTACACAGATAGCACCCTAGGTCCAGATTTGAACCCAGAGCCTCAGCGCTGCAAGGCAGTAATGCTAACTACTATGACACCATGTACAGTAGCTCCCACAGTCTTTTTTACATTATATAAACACAGCAGAAACAATGCTGTTTTTTTCTGATGCGCAATATATGATATTTTGCATCAGCAGACGATGACTAACATGTGCCAGTTGCTTCAGGTTAATATCAAAGACAAGCAGAGAACAGCATTTGCCTGTAGCACCACTGCATTAACATTTTATGCCACTGATTCACTCCAGTTTAGTATGGGTTATACTGCAAGCATGAGCCAGTCAATGGTATCATGAGCAGTAAGAGATACAGCTGGCAGTAATGTAATGGGCACTGAAGTTCATTCATTTCGTCATCTCTCTGAAGCTTCTTCAAAAGACAAAGCAGGGTGTTATTGGTAGGGATGTGCTTCCTAGTGTCCTAGGAAAATACTAGGAGCCATACAAATGCACACCAGCACAGGATAGGCAACTCCACACAACTCATAAAAGGACCCTTTCCCTAAATGTGCGGTAGTGTTACATCACAAATGCGTTTGCAAGCTTCACTTATAACTTTTTTCTCTTCAGTTGTGATATTCTCTCTATTTGGTATTAAAGATGCACAGGTGCACAGGTATTGATTTGCATTTGACCAAAAGTGAAACCCAGCTGCTTCTAAATAACATTTTGATGCTTTGTTGCAGTGGGTGACTAATGCTCACATTTTTGCTATAATGAGTGCTGCTGGGCACAGGTTGGCTAAATAGGGCTTAGAGATTATGGACACGGAATGACCTGACTAATACAATAACCGTGTTACTAATTGCTAATTAATTGACTGACTGATTAATACTCTTACAAAAGTGTTAAAAATTGTGATTAAAGCTTATACAGTATACACTTCAGCTAATGCAATAATATTATTATATAAATATGTAGTTCCACAAAACATAATTACCACTTCTTAATCTGAATCAATGTGATTAACCAATTCATTTAATTAAAAAATGTTTATTTAACCATATTTATTTAACAATTATATTGTTTTGGTTAACTAAATCACGATTCATCATGCTGGTGGCAGAGAGTGTTGATTACATTATATAAATATAACATTATTGTGCATTACATTAGAAATATATACAGTAGAATCTGGCTTTTATACACGTTAAAAGTTAATTGAAAGGAAAATGAGTGTAATATATTTCTTCAGGTCATGAACATCTTGGACATATAAGTGAAATTTGCAGATGTTGCATGACCTTTGCTGGAAATGTCTGGTTCCAGATTCTGCTCTTCCAATGGAAAAAGTGACAGTGTGGATGCTGCCCAGTCTGAAACGGAAGACAGTAACAGTATAGCGTGCTAAAGGCTTAGACTGAAGAGCCTGATCTCTTGTCTTCAAAAGGCTCATGGATTTTCTGGGCCTCATTTCAGCTGAATTCTGATTTAGGTTTTTTAGTCATTGTTGACTTAACAAAAAAAGGCAAAAAGAATGTTTTGCCCTGGATTATTTAAACCCATAGATTTTAAAATTCTATCTAAAGCCCAAGTCTTGCTGGACTGTAGGATCCAGGAAACAGTGGTACAGAGTAAATAACCTTTTTTTCCCATTCTTATTTTTACATAAAAGTACAGGTGTAATCAGTTTATTTAGATTTAAAGCTATTTAACAAGAGAATGCAATTTTCCCTTCCATAAATGGGAAAAAGAGGTGGATGGCAATAATTGGGGGTTTTATATTCAGGATGTGTGTTTTTCAGCAGTTCAGCAGGCCCTCCTGGTAATTACAGTTCATTTGCTTGAAAGTGATTTCTGAAACAGCAGGTACTGTAAGTTTTAAAATGCGTGGTGGCCACAGGTATCAGTCTCATGTCACCATTGCTTCATTTCTTTCTACTATAAGCTTTGGTCCTGTTGTTGTTGTTGTTTTATTCAACATATTTTTGAGTTATACGGAATTCTCTGTTTCAGTTTGTAGATAGGTTTATGTTAATTCAGTAAAGATTTCTGTGTTTTCTGGGGAGAATGTGACTAGAAAAGAGGGGAGATTAGGAAGAGAGAGAGAACACAGCTAGTGTGAATGTGGCTGTTCAGAAATAAATTGTACGTCTCCATCCAGTTACCACCGTCGCATGAGCCCTACAGTTACACTACTATGAAAGCTTTTGTTATTAATGGAAAAATAATAATAATAATATCACTTTATTAACCCTTTACATTTTCTTGCATTAGGAATTATCTTTTCACATACCCCAGCTTGCTCTCCTTGAGACACACAGAGAGAGAAGCTTAGGATCAGAGCGCAGGGTCTGCCATTGTGCAGCACCCCTGGAGCAGTTGGGGTTAAGGACCTTGCTCAGGGGCCCAACAGAGTAGGATTCCTCTGCCAGCTGCAGGATTTGAACTGGCAATCTTCCAACCACAGGCACAGATCCTTAGGCACAGAGCCACCGCTCCACCCCAAATGAAAGCTCCCAAAACAATGCACCCCTTTATTCATGCACTTCAATCCAAAATATGTATTTTTAAAAACCAATATATTTGTAAAGATTAGATTTTTATGGACTTCCTAAAATTCCATCTCAGTTTAATTTTTTCCATCCCACTACACCAAGTTAAAACAAAGCTTTCTCAGGAATCAGACAAATTCAAAGTCATTTCTGCCAGGAAGCAGAGCCTTAGAACATGTTCACATCTTCTCAGAATTGCATATATAAATTATTTACCATCTTTCTAGAAACAGATTAATAATTTACAGACCTTGCTTTCATTTGGTAAAATCCTCTACACAAAAATCACATTTTCCCAGCTGACTGTTGCATTCTGAGATCTCAGAGTCTAAAGTGTATTCATTTTAAAAAGTGTTTTTGTCTTCTTAAAAATATTGTAATTTCAAACCCAAATGAGCCTACTCTTTTCACCTGCTAAGAAACATTTAGATATTTTAAAGATAACTTAAAATCTCTTTATTGCACACATACATATGAAACATACAAATTTCCAAGGTCTCACTGAAACCCACCCACCACCCCCAAGAAGATTCCTTATTCCATTGCTCACATATTAACACAGGTTAAAGAGAAATAATAAACTGTTACCATTATGCATACACATAAATATGTATGTCCTATACATTATGTTCACTCAAGCTTACTTCAAAGTCCCATGTGTATTATCACTTAAAACTACTTCTGTCTGTGTGTTTTACTTTATTTTAACTGCATATTGGTTTTTGCCTGCATAAAATGAAAACAAACGAGATCTGAATGTTTTACATTATGTAACAAACCTTTCAGTAAACTGTAAAGTAAATTGCAGTACTTGCTAACACTTAGAAACAAAAGCGAGAAATAACAGATTCAGCTAATATTTCTGCATTGCACAGAATCTTATGTAGTGTACAATGTACTGTAAAAAGTACTAGTTTCAACCAAACAGCTATTATTATTGAAAAAGTATTTGTTTGGGTACTTACAGTATCTAGCATATATAATTGTTTAGTTTCAACATCTATTTTACTGCACAAAATACTGCAACAAAACACATTTTAAAGTGCATGTCTGTCTAATTTGATTTGGCACTTGCTAATTACTTTCTTGGTTTGGCAAGCCTCTCCATTTGAAGTGATAACTGTCAATCAGTTAGCTGCTTATTTTCTTCTGTATTGATCCCCAAATTAAAGCTGCGTGAAGTTCTAATCATTTACCTTTGGCACAGTGGAAGAGAAAATGTCTTTTTAGCCTTTAAAAAAACAGAGGAAAGGAGGTAAAGAATGTCAATTTTTTCTGAATATTTTGAATTCAGTCTTCATACCTGGTCAGTATCTTATTATTTTTTAAACTGTGAAGAACATATTTTAAGTTGCTAAGCCTTAGACTTTTTTTAAATAATAAATTCAAATGTAATGACAATAAAATAATAACTTTAAACACATTTTATTGAATGCCCAAAGTAAGCTACCCTATATTCACATTTTGTTGAAGAACCATTAAAGAATAGAATTCATTAGGTAGTAATGAATACTTTGTTGACAAATTAAAGAACTGTTCTATCGGAGATGTGCAAGCAGTTCAGTGACTAAAACAGAAAATAAATGGGATAAAGCACAATCAGCATGTCGGTTTTTTCCATCAAGTATGATTAAAACAATGCGTTCATATCTTAAAGAAATTACTGTATAGTGTTTAGGATTACTATGTGAATTTTGTAATCATAAGTGTTGTATTTTTCTTCACTTTAACTTTTATTTTATGTTTGAATTTTAATTAATTCCTGCACTGGACTTTGTGTAGCTGGAAGCCTGCAGGCATAATTATGTGTGGAGAACCTGCTGTGCAATAACAGTACAAAACACACAGCCAGAGGCAAATCATGCAGAAAAAAGGCCAATATCCAAACTAAAGTGTGGGATCTTGGAGCAAATAAACTACCCATTAGCTCTTCACTTACTTCTGTATGCAGTATTTTCATGCACAAATTTTAAATCCATACTGTATAATAATATCACCAGCTTTATAAACAAACAAATGGTAAATTCAGTGAAATGTCTCATACATAATACTTTCCAAGCATCTTAGAATGTTGTTGTTAATTTAGTTAACTGGTTCCTTTCAGTTCATTACACATTTCGGCTACATCTTAAGAACATATTATTGAAGATTCACAGAGGTCTAAAATTGGCAAGTCGTGCTACATCAGTTTTGTAATGTTCATCTTGTTTCATATATGTTGGTGTAATATGACTATCTTCTTAGTAATTACAAATTTGAAACTGCATTTGGTTGACTTAACATGATGATTACTTCCAGTTACAATATTGTAGTTAAGGGAAATGTGTAGAATACTATCCTGAAACTGATTATTTAAGTAGTTCATCTTAGTCACTTATGTCTGTTTAAAATAAATTTATGCTAGCTGCTAAGCAGCCAGTACTGTAATGAAATTATTATTTATCATGGTCATAGCTAAGCCTAACTGTACAACTTCAAAAGAGTGTCTTAGTATGTATTTTCTATAATTCTTGTGCAATCACAAGTATAATCATTTTTTAATATTTTTTTCTTGGTTTTGCCCAACCAATTTTACTCACTTTACTTTACGAAACTACAGGTTAAATAATACATATACTTTATTTAATCTGTGCATGCATGTGTACTGCATCTCTCTCCATTTGTGATACAGCTTGGTTGTTCTTCCTTCTGAACTTCTTTACAACTGATAAGCATTTGATCCCAGTAACATAACACTTTACTGATGACATCAGCTGCATAGGAGGGCATGAATGAGAATGTTTGTGTTTAGGACACAGTCTCATGTGTTTTGCATAGTTTAATGCATGAGAAAGAAATGAATTTCAGTTGCTTAAGTGTTTCACTTCTTTGCTGCTCAGATCAGGATCAAGAATTATTTTCAGAAAACAGAAAAGTAACAAATGAATACTGCGAAACCAGAATACTCCTTCAGATCTTGTAACTTCATTACATAAACAATCACAACCAGATAATAAGTGTTAGAGATGAATTTGGAATTGATACCTTAAAATGTCACTCTTCATCTGTGAGCAGTAAATAGTACCTTAATGTCTGTACAATCCAAAATGTTGTATATTACAGTGTGGTCCAGATACTCTCATAGCTCCGTGAATCTTTCTTGCTGGTATGTACAGTGTAAAGTGAGTAAAATATGCAGAAGGACATAGAAAGAAGAAAATTTTGCTGGCAAAACTAAAAGAAGTACAATGGGATCAGAAGGTATTTTAAGGTTGTACAGTATATTGTCGTCTAAATGATCGTTTCAAAATAGCAATTGAAACAAATGTGAAAGGTTGTTCTATTTATATTTGGTAAAAATCTTAACTGTTCCATCATCCAACACCTCTCTCCTCGCCATTATCAAAGCTTGCGACTGTAGCTCTGTTTATGTTTAATTTCTTTCTGTGGACCTTTTCTGTGGGACATAGGTCCAGAAACACCCCTGAGTCACTTCCTCTGGTAACCGACTACATTTCACACTGTCTCTTTTACTTCACAGTTGGTCATGCTTTGGCTCATAGCAGAATGAGCATTCTGTTTTCTTGTTTTTCTTTTTTAATGAAATAAAATATTATATACAGCACTGTTTTTTTATTCTTCCTGGAAATGATCATTTCGAATATGTGGGCCCCTTCTTTGTTCCGACAAGAATAAGTACCTTTACAAACTGATGATACAAGAAAACACTGCTTTACAAAAGGAGCAATCAATGCTTGGAATAGGGCAACAAAACGTACTATGGAAGTTGTTGTGTTGCCAAACTAAGCATGATGTTGGGATAAGAATTTGATGCACACCACTGACTTGTTCTCATCATTAATGTTTCTTATACTCCTAAGAGTTTTTGGTGAGATATTATCCGCTAGAGTTTAATAAGAATTGTGTATTCCATGCTGACAGGAAAAATAACAATTGAGTTTCATCATGTCTCAGAAAGGAAATTAAAAAACAGTACTTTTTGTACATTGGTTTTGTACACAGTGTAAGGTGTCTAAAATATGAGAATTATTTCTGCAGCCTACAAAAATCATTTGCAGTATACATGAACACGAATAATACTTATTGGATGAAACATTTGATTCATATCTTTATGCTTTTTTATGCATTATGTTCTAGGTTTTCTGGTGTATCTGAGTTTTATAGTGTTAGATAAAATTAATCCCTATTTCAAGATTCCTGAGGATTGTAAATGGTTGTCAAACATGAATAACAATAAAAAGCACAAATTAATTTTGCTCTAATTTTGCTTTTTTGGGTCAAGCATGATTAAAGCATTGGTCAACAACATGCTCATAGCATACAAAAGTCCTGGATGTTCACATGGAAATTACAGAAATGGAAAGTATGGAGGTAAGTTACTTCACCTCAGAGGCGGCCAAATAATTAATTATACATTGTCCTTAAACATAGTCAAACAACACCTGTTTTGTATATTATTTATGTAAAAGATCTATTTAATAAGGTTAGTCTGACGAGAAGTATAACTGTTACATAATAAGTAATGCACTATGCTAGGTTTGTGTCTCATGTAACACTTCGCAGACTAAAAGTTGCAATATCTTTTTGACCGACCACAAAAACGTTTGCCACATGTTTGTAGTATTATTGAAATGTTTAGCAGGATTTGTCAAGGGTTTTTCACAATGCCATACAGGCCAGCTTTGTTGGGTGAGTGGGAAATTGTTGACTCAAGCACATTTTCTCCCATCTCAGCCACTGAACTCTTTAAGCTCTTTCAAAGTCACCTTTGGCCAACTGCTAACTTTGAAGGGACAGCCAGAAGGATCTTAATGACTTCAACACGCTCCCACAAATATAAAGCATCTTTGAAATGTCTTTATACAACTTTATCCCTGAGCGGATTTAAAAGCTCCTTGGTCTTCATTGAAAACATGAAAGGCACTATCGAATTGAGGGACCTGAGACAGTAAACCACTGTTTTTCGTGAGAACCAGTATTAATGCAAGCAAACAGCAGCCACTTACATAATTGTGGCTAATTAAGGTAATTTTGTGCAACTAAATGAATGTAGGTTTGCCACAGCAAAGGGTATTGCAAATACTTCTGCGATCAGGACTTTTTTAATTTGCCTTTCATATAAATTATCGATTTATTTTTTGCTGTGAATGTAATTTATGAATATAACAAATAATAAATTGCTACATAAAGAGTCACAAATGCACGCCTTAATGCAATAAAAAGTGAAAACTGTGCAGGGGTGCAAAAACCTTTGGCAAAGGCACTATACAGTCGTGCAATGAATCAAAATGAATTGAAATCACATCAGGTTTAGACGGAGATGAAATTTATAGGATCAAAAGTAGAAAAGCAGAGTAATTAGAAAGGATGAATTTGGACTCTTCCCAAACCTGTCAAACGTCAGATGTAATTGTTGCAGATTGAAAAGGTTAAGCCAAACATTTAGCTAAAAACAAAAACGAGTAAATTGAACATTGCATGGTTCATGAAACTGCACTAATTTATGTTTGTATTCACGTACCAAAAAATAATGTACTGTGACTAAACTCCACATGCAGTTTCTTCTTTCTGTATTCTTTTTATCCACACATTCTGAGAGAAGACTTTTTTTAGTTAGCAGATTAAAGGTACAGAGACTATGACTTTAGAAAGCAGTAAAAGGGGCTCTTGATACAGTTTAAATGCACTTCAAAAGCTGCTAAGAAGTAAGAGATAAAGTAAATAAGAAGGTAAGTGATTTTAAAAGTTAATCCAGGGACTATGTGCATTAGAGGGAGCATATAACATAACTGGTGCATAAAACAATTGCAGGAAATGCAATAAATACATTGCACTGTATTACATATACTTTTGTTCAAGTTTCTGGGGTAAGTGACAGGAAATTACACCTGTGTAGCCAATGTACATTTTAAAATTAACTAGAGGGAGTCTCCGAAATCTTTGTTGTTGAATTGTTACACATTCTCTTTTACATAACAGTCAATTCCATCTGTGCTATGGATTCATTTTATGTTTTACTGTGGGTAGTATTTAAATTATACAAATACGTTGTGTGGGTTATATTGATTAAAGTAGACCTGTGTTCATTTAACAGGGTGCCTTCAATAATTGTTTTTATGAGATACTACTGATCCATAAATGATCCTTTGGAAATGATCCATAAACATCCTTCTGCAATAAAAATGTAGTGTCAGCTCTCATGAGAAGCTACAATCAAAAAATAAATTATTGTCCCTCTAGTATCATCTGTGAATAAATTATATGCACTGTAATTAAGTGAAAAAATCACATTCTTACTTAAAAGAAACTATACGAGTATATGTGTATGACAGTTATTTAATAAAACAAATAAAATAAGCATCTTAAAAACATAGTACATGGACAAAAGCTTTCACATTCAAGATGAATAAAATTACTTATCATCTACTGGCATCACTTAAATCATTTATTCAATTCAATATTTAATTTTACACCTTTGGGTGTTGTCACCAAACTTTTTATCCACGTCTGCTGTAAAGTTATTTATTTGGGTTTAAATTGGTGGATTTCTGACTGCCATTGTTTTCCTTCTGATTCACCTTGAATACTCCATCACAGATGAACACGACAAATGGGGCATCACTGAGAAGCTTTCTTGCTTTAGAAATGATATTGCTCTCTGTCAGCTTCAGGTCATTTGCATGTGGCAATGTAAGGCTGCCTTCAATGATCCGCTGACCTACAAGTATAATTTCACTCAGCAGTTCATTATGATTTGTTACTTTCTGTATATAAATGTACTGTATGTAAGTCACACAATTGTTTTGAGCCTCCAAAGAGCCTTAAGCAAGCGCAGACCTCAATACATTACCACCACCTGGCAGGACGTATAATGCAGTTTCATTATCAATATATCTCTTTTCTGTATTATCTTTTTTCCCCTGCTTCTTAAGTACTTTAATTTGTTTTTCACATGTTACTAATAGAAATGAAGGCTTTTCTATGTACATTTTGAACCACCTTCTAAATTGTCTCAAAGATTGACGCACCTCTGTCATTGTCTGTTGATTGTCTTCCTTTTCAGGAAACATTGCAGTGTTGAGAAAAAAAAATGTTTTTTGGAAGCTTTTAGGAACCTTGAAAACTGCTGTTTTCTGAGTAATTTTATATCTTGATTTTCAAGCTTTGGATATATGGTCATAGGAGCCTTTTGTATTTTAATATAAACATTATATGTGGTTATTAATCATCATTTTATTACAAATCATTAGGCAATCCACTTAATGTTAATGATTACCTAACTAGTATGAATAACTTCCATTAAAAATATATATTTTTTAGATACAGCAGCATAAACATTTATTAAACTATTGTGCTTCATGTACCAACCTTCACAATACTTTATTTTTTGCATAATGGAGTCTTAACTAAAGTTAATCTGATTACAAATAAAATAAAAGGGAAATGGCAAATCATCTTGTGATATTGTGTTTGGGTACATGAGATAAAAATGGTAATAAAGATAAGGCTACTCGCAGCCCATCTAGTTTCCTCAGTTGCTTTGAATATAAATAATACCTTTATCTGTTTAGATTCAAAATTTGGAAAATGTCATTTTTATCAGCAATGGGCTGCCGATAACATTGTACAACCAATGAATTCAATTTTTATTCTAAGTTTCATTTTATCACTTCATACATGTTCTGAAGGGGTATGATTGTAGGTTTTCACAGGGGTTTTGAGAGCAGCACTCACTTTGATCCTTCCATTGAACCCTCATACACTCACTACTCAAGGAACTGCTCTAATATCGAGTAGATTACAGACTCAATCAGGCCTGGGGAATTGGCTCTTGAGAAGCACTGGCACCACATTCAGGAATCTCCTTCATGTGCTTGTGCCTGCGAGAAACGGGCGCTGAAATATAATCAGGGTGCTATGCTATATTAAACTGCACAAAGGAGCTTCTGATCTGTCATGGATCATCTGGATCTTCTTGCCAAGAGCAGCAGGTGGGAGGCAGAACTGGCAAGCAAGCTCATTAAGACAGGAAAGGATTCATTGGGAGCACAGTCACAGCTGGCGTTACAAAAGGGAGAGATACTCACCACAGAGTGATTGAAGACCTGGCCATCCGGTGAGGAACCCAGAATGACAGGGTGCCTCTGTAACACACACTAAGTCATCATCAGTCATTCCTTTACATAATTTTGTTTCCTTGCCATATAAACTTAGAAATGGAAGAAAATTGAATTCCTGTAATAAACCTTCTATAATGAACAAGGAAATGGAGCACATTCAAAAGCCGAAAGTGGAATCCATTAAAATGCGTTAAAATGAGTTATTTGTGAGGCGTAAATCAGGAGCAGCTTGGGCTGTTCATGATATCTGCCATGCTTCAATACGTTTTGTGGTTCCCAAGGCAGAAAAAGCTTGAATATTCAAATCAGAGTAATTGTATGGCAATATTGCTATATTCAGAATAGCAGAGCTCCACATGTCAATGATATGATCAGAACAATGATTTTTGTGATTTTTGTGTTTATGGGTCAAATTGAACAGTAGAAGTTAGTGTTACAAGATGGAATTCAAGCAGCCATCTTTGTTTAAAACAGAAACTACACTTTTTGTCACAGATTTAATACCCGATTTGTCCCATAGTTGGTATATCCGCCTAGTATGAAGTATAGTTTGCTCACCAAAGGTTCCTAAACAATACTAAATATTTCAAAAGTTAGGAGAAAAAAAATCCTGCAATCACTTTAGGCTTGCACCAGTATCTCTGTATCACAGGAGTAGTGAGCATAAAGGAGATTTAAAATCATTGCTGCTTTCAATGTTTCACAGCTCCAGAATGAAAAGACAAAGAGAAAAATATCTTAGAAATATAGGAGAAAACTGCAGCACCTGGACAAAATTCATACTTACACCGAAACAACATGAAACATGGTGCTCAGGTGGGAATCAAACCCAGGACTCAAAACCTGTGGCACAATAGTCAACAATAGTCATCATGTATTTTGTTCTGAGTTCTGAACTATTGTGTTTCAAAGGAGAACCATGAATATATTATGCTCTGCTGTTGACAAAGCAATTAGTTTGTGAAAAACCCAATGGAAAGGTAACTTTGTTGTTTTGGATTGGAAAAAAAGCTAGGTCTTATTACAGCAAATAAAGCTTGGGTTGAGGACATTATAATTAAAAAGAGCAAATTCCGGAAAGGAGGTTTGAATTTGATTATTTTTATTGTACTAGTTAATTCACAAAACAACTTATTGTGATATTATCTAGCTGGCGATAAAGGACTAAGTGCTGGTTCTCCTGCCTTGTAGCACCCCCCTCCTCTGGCTTAGTACTCTTCCAGTAAAATGTCTGGTGGGAATACATACAAACACATAGGAATGTGCTTGGACTATTAATCTCAAGTTATCTGCTAACCACTTGGCCCCACTAAGCTGACAAATAACAAGGCTACCACTATCATTTTGCAGTTGCTCCAGTTCAATAAGATGAGCAGACCCTCTGTCCTCTCAGGTTTGATGTTTTCTTTTTATCAATAACAAGAAAGGCATTTCTTTTCTTTGTGTCTTTTATTGACTCAGCGTGAGGTAGTGAGATGCGGCCTTGCGAGAAAGCTGCCTTAGCAGTGTAGCTTCTCCCCAAGACTGAGAGAGAAAGGTCTAGATGACACAGGTTGAATCCTACCAGAAGACAGACATGTGGAGTGTGTAAGAGGAGAAAGAGCTGGCTGCTGATACAGTATGTCTAGGATCAGCCAGGAAAGATTTGATAAAGAAGAGTCACTGGCTGTTAGAGAAGGTCTAGAGCATAGGGAACATTGTCATTGGTGACACCATCTCTCCTTCCATTTTCTAAGTGCTTTATCCGATCAAGGTACATGAGGGACCTAAAGAGCATATCCCAGCAAGCAATGAGCACAGGGCAGTATACACCCACTGGGTGACACAGAGTGGGTCAAAATAAACACTCCAGGCAATGTGGGGAAGCATTAGGAAAGATAAACAATACATTAGAGCATATATAGTAGCTAAGTGAAGAATTTAAATTAAGGGATGTTATGTTAAAATTGTAGACTCATTTACAATATTATGTACAATTTTGGTCATCATGTTTCAAAACAAATTCTTAAGGGAATGTCTTACACTCAGAGACTAAAGCAAATGGTCTTTCTAGTCTTGAACAGAGAACATTGCCAGGAGACCTACAGTAATACAAGTATTTAAAATCTTTAAAGGCACTGAGAAAGTCAAGCTAGAGGACCAATGAAACACAAATCGGAGGACACAAATGAAAATGGAAATGGACTTGGAAGTGAATTTAAAACCTAGCTCTGGAGGCACGACAGGATTTGCAGGAGTATGGAACAATCTTTCAAGCCTTGTTGATGAAACTAACTCCGTATCAAGAATGTTTAAACATTTTTAGACACATTTCATCATACTACTTGTAAAGAGTAAATTTTGGTGAAGTAGCAATAGAGAGACAATGTTTTTATTTGAGGTACCAGATAAAAATGAAAGTAAAACGTTCATTGCATTCATTTTCCCCCTGCTGATATTGCACCCTGCCAAACTGCTTGAGGACAGACATCTTTTTTCCTATTGCAATTGCCATCTCAATTTCAGTCTTGCATAAACTCCGTGGGAATAGTGAGATATGCAAGAATGTTAATAATGAAACATCTGGCTTTGTGGATCAGCCTGATGAATTTTGTCTTGATTCATCAAGATTGAGGGAGAGATACTGTTTTACAGTGTCTTGTTGATACTTTTTGATTTCCACTCACAACAGTCTTTGAAATCAGAATCATTTTCAAATCAAACCAAAGGCATGCACTCCAGGTGCTAAATCATTATCAGTGGGGATTAACAAATCTGTTCCCTGTGTCAGATATATATAAAATACCGATAGTGGTGTCTCTCGTAAAAGCTACCATTAACCTTTCACACGATAAGCTTATCTCCTTTGCTCTTTGATGAAAGAATGTTTAGGAATGCATGTCTGTGGCTTCTGTGAAATTAAGTCACTAGTCTAACTGAAATAAACTTTGTTCGAGTTCTTTAGCCTATTTTGAATACATTTATTGGGATTCAAAGTTTCAAAAACAGTTTCATGTACTGTGAGTTGTGAGTTGTCATGTAAAGTATCAAATTACATGTACATGTACTGGACATTATGCACTGTGTATAAATGTATGCTGTGAATTATGGGAATGGCTGTATTCATTCCTGAATGATCTTCTGGGCTGGTCATGGGTAGATCATATGGTAGGATGATTGTTCCTGAGTAGAGTCACCCCCAAATATTTTTAGATCATAAATATTTTCCATTTTAGACCAACAACTGTTTCTGACAAATATAAAGAACAAGGCTGCCCAAACGCAGTCCTTGTTTACTTGTAACCTAATTATTTAACCACCAGATTCTAAATGCCCTTTTAATTGCGCTAAGAAAAATGCTGTAGCTGTTCACTTATTTATTCACAAACATGGACTCATAATAATTTAGTTTTTGCTACTTTTTATATAATTGAAACTCAAAATATTGTATTTGTAACTACAAACCAAATTTGGTTATTTAAGAAAAGACTGGTTTCGATTAAACAAGGGTATACTGGTAAGAAAATTGTAATTTACATAATGAATCATGTAATTTAATTAATTGTATTAATGATTTATTTGTGTACAGACGAGAAATAATTTTCGTCTATAGAAATATATCATAGTTTCATGTGCTTCTATTAGTTCTACTGTACTTAAAGGAATTGTAAGAAAGTCATCATGGAAATTTGGGAAGAAGGTTAGATTCATACTGGACAGGACACTAGGACTTCACAGTAACTTTATACATAACTTTATTATATTATATTATACATACAGATGTAATTGTGAAAGATTGGGATTAATCACATTTTGGTTCTACTAATTAATGAATTCCAAATTAAATCAGGAACACATTCAATGGTAATTGGAGATGATTAAAGCTGTACATCACAATCCAGATTTTAGCTGAAAGGGATTTCACGGTGTCTTAAGTTTTAGTCACATAATTGTGTGGTTAGGAACGATTATCACTCAGATTAATTGGGTTACTTTACATAAATATATTCAAGTAAATATTTACAAATTATGTGTATTTCATCTATGTGGATATAAGCAAAATATACAGTTGCTGAAATCAGTTAACTCTTGTTCAAAATGCTTCCTGGTACAGAGTGACCAAGGCAATTGCACTGGAATGTTGCTGCCTCGACGTGCTTATTCCCTGGGTTCAGTTTTGGGCCTGAGGTGCAATCTCCTTCGAATTTATCTGTTCTCCCTGTGTTTTTGTGTGGGTTTTCTCCAGGTTTTCTCTATTTTCCTTCCACATCCCAAAGACGTACTGAGAGGTTAATTGGTCTCTGGAAAAACTGATTTTGGTGTGAGTGTGTTTGTGCCTGTGTGAGCCCTGCGATGGACTGGTGTCGCACCCAGGGTGTATCCCTCCTCGCACCCATTGCTTGCTGGGATAGGCTCCAGCTTTCCTGTAAACCTAAATTGAATAAAATGGTCAGAAAATGGATGGATATTTTAGTCAATTAAGTCTCATTTCAAAGCACAAAGTTCCAGTTTTTTTGGACCTTTTTGAAGTTGAAAAGTGAATCGGAATGGGTTTTTGTTTCTTCTTTATGATCTGCAAAAGAATTTAAATGAAATTAAATTGTATAACATTAAGGAATGCAAGGTTGCCCTTTGTTGAGAAAGGTAATTCAGTTAGAAACATACTGTTTTTAATTTTCTGTTTTTCAAATTAAAGAAAAAACTATGGAACAATACTTTAAATAAATCATCTTATAAGAAATTGTTTAAAAATAAGGGTATAAAATGTATACTTTCAATTTCACTTAGCAATTTACATTATCCTAGAAATGCTTCAGATCTTGATATTTAGCATTCAAACTTGATTTCTCGGGTCTGTATTCTCATCTATGATCCACAAGGTTGCTTAGTCATCAAATATTGTTTAGAAGGTATTCTACTGAATTAGAAGAATAATTTGTAACATTGCACATTATATGTTTGAGGATCTCACTGGAAAGTTCTCATTGGCAAAACTATCAACCAAAAACAAAAGTGACACAAAAGGCAGGAATTGTGGAGGAAATTCTGAAGACAAAGACCAGTTCATATTGCTGCTACTGCCAGCTAAGACCCTGTGATGTATGTCAAATATGATTTCATTTTGGTAAATTTTAAACTAAATTTTAAAAGTTTCAGCTCAAAGATTCCAGATTTGATTTGGATTACTACAAGAATATAATAATGTAAGAAAGGTCAAAGACAAAGGGACTCCATGTCATTGATTTAGCTACTAATAAATATCTCAACCAGCCTCTTGTTTTGAAAAGTTACAGAGAGTCAGTTAAAAAACATAGCTGGGTAGCTTGTTTTTAAAATTGAATATTTTTGCATTTAACTTCCACTTCAGCCTTTGGGTCCTTGTTCCAATGATGAGCCTGACTTTGTCAGTGCCTTTCAGGAGTTTGAATACCTTAATCAAATTCTCTGTAATCTTGTCTGTTCGAGACTAAATTGATTTAGGTCCTTTTTCCTGACTTTACGTGACATACATTTTAGTACATATTTTGGATCCTCGTGTTTTTCAGTTCTTTACAGGGTACCACAGTCCATTTTGTAACACGATGACTAAAACTGAATGAAAAATTCGGAATACAATATTAGACATACTGTAAAGTATGTCTAATCAATGTGTCAAATTATTGGTTCACTTTAATTTTACAATTTATCTATACTGTATGCACAAGCATTTATGTTAGGTTAGTTCTCAAATTATTTCAAACAATTGGTATACATTGTTGCATGGTGTGCATTCCTGCTTTTGGTAATTAATGCATTCAACCTGACTTTTGAGAATTCCTCAGTTGCTAAACTTTTAATGTAATTTGGATGTTTGTGCTTTAAATTCAGAAACTGAAAATATATCTATTGGGTAAAAAGTCACAGTATGTTGTGTAAAAGCAAATAGACCAATTGATACCGTTCAGATAAATTATAGATGGTTTTCGGCACTTTTGCCCATATTTGTATTTTAAATATTTTGTACAAGCAAAAGAAAATGAAGAAGATCCCATATGAAAAACTGTGGTGTTGCTACCCTATAGAATGAGAATTTAATCATGACTCCAAGAAGCCTGCACGCCTCCCGATCTGAATGTTTTCACTTCTTTATATCTTATGGAGCTTAAACTGACTTTTCTCCTGTTCAAGCTTTGAACATTTACTACCTTGGTTGTGCAATAAATTTAGCCTTACAAATGTTTCAATGACATGTTTTATGATCTATTTTCCACCTTAAACTTTCTAAACTTTCTTCTGAGCCCTGCAGTCAAAAGTGTGCAAAAAGTCCTACATTTAAACTGGAAGCTGTAACTGGAGTTTGTTAAAACAAATTAAATGCATCTTGTATGAGGAGCTATGCTATGACATTCTTAGAATCTGTGGCTGATGGAGACATGGTCCAACAATTTTCTACCAGAGATGTTTGAAAGTCATGCTGTTTGGGAGATATGGAGCATTTATATCAGGTATCTATGGGCATGTGATAATTATTTGGTGTGGAAACCTCAAGTTACGACTTCTGTCCTGCGGAGTCTCAGCCCAAGGTTGGCCTGGCAAACCAGAGCATTCTCTCGAAGCTTACCTCTGTGACTAGACCTTCTTTCAGCCCGTGCTCCTAATCACCTACTAGGACTCCAGTTATTCCATTATCCTTTTACCCTATATATTTCAGCAGTGTCTCTGATGTGACGCTTCATTACAGTTCACCAGCAGTACTGCCAAAACACTCTTCCACCCCACCCTCCAGCTGTTCTCTCAAGCTGACTCTTCCGTGGAACAAGTAATAGGTTTATTCCATGCTGAAAAGAGAAGAAAGAAAACAAGGCTCCATGGCCGAAACGTTGTGTTTTCTTTCTTCTCTTTTCAGCATGGAATAAACCTATTATTTGTTCCTTTGCAGCCTACGCATGCTGACGCAGCTACCCACCTGACTCTTATGTGGCTTCTTGCGTAGTCAGCTTTTCTCTAGCTGTCTCACTCCCACTGTTAACCCGGCTTCATCTCTGAGCAGCCGAGCAGCCCCATTCATCTGGGATTCACTGGGTATGCCTTCACTCTGCCCTGCTGCTGGAGAAGCCTTCACTCAGAGCAGTGCTTCCCAGTGCTCACCGCAACCTGCCTTCACTCCCACTTGGCACCAAGATCTTTTTTAGGGCTACCTCAGCCATGCACCTACCCCCCCTTAGGGCGCCCTTAGATCCTCTCCGGGATCCCATTTTGGACCTGGTCTCAGCACCTGGTTCAGACTCGGTCGGTCTGCAAAGACTCTATGGAGCATTGGCCTGGTTTCAGGTGGAGACCCCCAGCTGTGCACCCTAGGTGCCCCCCAAGTGTGTGCATTTCCTGCAGTATGAAATTGGTGCACCTCCCTTAAACCACCCCAGCGTGAGTGTCCCACCTCCCCTCCTTGCTGGCCTTCTCCACCTTCCATTGTGCCTGGTGCTCAGTGCAATCCTGGATCCTGTAGCTCTCCACTTTATTTTCCTTTTCACTCTTTTCCTTTTCTTTTCACTCCTGAGCCACCTACAAGTTTCCCAGCGGAGCCCTTCTTCTTCCTGGGTTCCAGTTCTCAGTTCTGTGAAAGAGCTCTCCCCTTTGCTGTGCTGTCCAGAGGCTTTCAATAGCTGAGAGGGGACCAGTGGACGGGTCAGAAGCGGGGACCTGTTTTCAACAGATGTCTCTGGGACTGCTCCAAATCGCACCTGGAATCCTTCCAGGAGTCCATGCTGATGATACACACCTGGCCTGGTCCTTCAAGAGACCCCCCCCCGAGTATGTGTGTGCACCCTGAATCTACCAATTCCTGGAGAGCTCCAACTGGACCGCTACAATCAGAGTTGTGTATCCCGGCCTGTAACAGAAGCCTCCTGGATTAAGCTCAACCTTGGACATTGGTGGCTCATCCCTCATCTTCACCTGGTTTTCCTTGCACTCCCCTGTTCCTGTGCTTCAGTCTGCCAGTCCAGATCCTTGCACCCTGGGTGATTCCAGCGGGCTGTCCTCCTGGTCTGTGCAGCCTCCGTTCCTTGGGAGTCTGGCGGTAGGAATCCGTTCCAAGGCTGACGAGAAAGACAACCTGGCAGCCAAAGCTCCCTGTTTCCAGTTGGTGGACTTTGGTAGACAGCTTCGCTTAAGGGTGGCACTGAGCTATGCCAGCCTCCTTTCTCCACCCATGATACCGTGACATGACCTCTCTCGGGACTGTCGCGCCCTAGCCTTTTTATTTGCTGTCTGGTCGGGTGTATCCAAGCTCCGCAGGCCTGTACTTAATTATGTAATTATCACCTTAATCCCTCATCACATTCCCTCAGTTGATCTGGAGCACTTGGTTTTCCAAAAGTCAAGTCCCTTTGTGCAATTCCGTCACTGTCCTGCCCCTTGCGCTTGGATTCTGACAAATCACAACCATGCCTGTGCCTAGCGTACAGCTGCGGCATAACACCTCAAACATACATGAGAAAATGGAATATGAGTTCCAAAATGTTCTATCAGCATGTCATAGTCTCTCATTATATCATGTTGAATAAGCATTTTTAATTGGTAAAAGTGTTTGTGCCATCTCTGAAATCAGTAGAGTATTTTTGTATTTCCTTTCCTAGTATTCATTCCTCTCCATTTTTGTTGTATGTTCAAAAGTAATTATTTAAGCATTCCAGACCCAACAACCTTGAACAAGCCTCAAATATTATTAATAAGCTTAGGATGCGTGTTGAGAAAGTAGAGTCTTTATTTCACACTTTAGTGTCTTTATATTTGTGGTCCCAGCAACTCAAGGTTAACTACACATTAACTGCCAATATAAAGTGATATAGTAGCAAATTCAATCCAAAGTAATTGGCTAATTGGCAAATGTTCCTTGTCATCAACTTTATTTCTTTCTCTTTATGTACGTATATACTGAGATAAAAGTCTTCTGTTTATACCAAAATACAGAAGACAGGTTTAACTGAAATCTTAAAGCCAAATGGCCAAACATTTTAGCATAATATTACCATAGAATTGGGTTGCAACATGGTGCAGTGGTTAGCATTGTTGCTTCACAGTACAGAGACCCTGGATTCAATTCCTAAGGTGCTAGCTGTATAGAATTTATATGTTCTCCCTGTGTTTGTCAAAATACATGCTGGTAGGTTAATTGGCTTCTGGAAAAATTGGCCCAGGTGTGAGTGTGTTTGTGTCTGTTTGTGCCCTGAGATGGACTGGAGTCCTATCCAGGGTGTTCCCTGCCTTGCACCTGTTGCTTGCTGGGAAAAACTCAAGTTCCCTCCCATGACCCTTCACTGGAAAAAGCAGTTTAGAAAATGGATTTTGTAGATGGATGGAGTTCTATAAAATTGTGTTTCTGAATATAAATAGAAAAATGTAATAAAAAGAGCAAGAGAAAGCAAAATGCAATGTCTAAGACATTGACTAAGAGTTTGGGTCCTTATGGGTTTCCATCTGAGAAATGGAGTATAAAACAAGAGCTTGGTTGGAGTTTGTTCCCTAATTTTGCCCTCTAACACTTACCTGCATATGAATATCACTCTCCTTGCTTACTAACTTGTGTGTTTGTTTTTACACCCCTCCCTCCCCACTATCCTTCATTAAGGGGGGTAGGGGGGTCTGACAGCCCCTTCCTTCCAGATCCTTAATAACCAATCTAAATCTTACAGATAGGCTCTCACTCTCCTCAGCCAAATGATCTACCCTGATCAAACTCACTTTGTAAATCATTAGGTTTGCCTAAACTACCAAATTTATCTTTTTTTATTAAGAATCTTTTGGAAATATTAAAATATTTAATATCTTGTACTGTTATTCATTACCATTGCTGTTCTAAAACATCACTTAAATTACACTGTACTTCTTTCAGTCTGTAACCCACAATACTCTTGCAAAATAAACAACATTTCAATTAAGCTATTAATGTTTCTTAAACTTTTCATGTAATGAAAGTAAAAGCAAACCTGTTTTTTTTTCCACATTCATCCCTCATTCACTAATGGCTATTTCTGAAGAGGCTTCTTTGTGAAAAAGCTCTCTGTTTTGCATTGGGTGACATATGCTGTTAAATAATAAACTAATAAAATGTTAAGAGAAGGTCCGTCCAGTCTTCTGCACATTCTCTTTATCAGCAGTCTGTTAAATATTGTCATGTGTTTAAGTGCTCCTGTTTACTAACACTTCAGTCTCTATTATGCAGAGCTTTCTTTCATATTGATCAAGGTCCTGCTTAAACCCAGTACAAATCCTTAGTTGCTTATTTAACACCTCTGTAATATCACTTCCACTTGCAATTATTGTGCAACCCTCTAAAATTAATTCATTATTATTTCTTGGTCAACCTATGTCTTTCTTTAGGAGTACCTAGAATAAGAAATTTAAGGAGAATTTAAAGAGTGCAATAATAGTATTATATATAAATTTTAGTCTGAATTGTAATATGCATTTCATAACCTTAATAAATATTTCCAACATCTTTTCTGCATTGTTCTTGAAACCCAATTTAATTCCTTTTTTTGTTTTAATGGTCTGTGCACCTTTTACATGCTCTATAAAGTGTTCTCTTTCTTTGGCTTGCTCCATTAAACCATTTAAGCCACTGCAGTGAATTTTCTTTCCTTATGTGTGAGATTAATTCTGTTGCCTCTAGTGGTACATTTGTAATGTACTTCTGAAGTGTGAACATAAAGGATCAAGTAATTCAATATTAGTTTTACTCCTAATCAAAGATGTTTGCCACAACCAGTTCCTAGTGGTTTAATTGATAATTATTTAGGTTGTGGTTGCATTGAAGTTGCATGCATCACTAGACCTGATTTAGTCTTTTGTGAGATCCTACAAACCTCAAGACATCATTAAAGGTCTCTTACTATTTCAGTTCCTCCTTTCATTATCCCTATCCTGCTTCCACAGATTTCATTGTGTAGAATATTATTTATATCAATGTCACAGTCAGGTGGTTTATAAAATATTTCTGCATAAAGCCCTAGTTTTTATGAGTTTGAAAAATGTAAGTTCTTATATGTAGTACCACAACATACAGTACACCACTACCTTTCTTGTCATGCCTTTCTTCTTGAACACTGTACTGTATATACCTATTAATACTACATCCACATGGCTGTATATTAAACCTCATTTCACTGGTTCTTATAAAATCAAATTTATATACTAACAAGGAACCTTTTGGTTTAAAAGTTCTGTTTAAGCAATGGGATATAAATGCACTTAAGGACCAACTCATCTGAGATGTCTTCATTTACAATTGTAATAATTTCTGTTTCACTTCCTGTTGTCATTGTTCTTGTATGTTTTTCCCCACATGATTCTCATTCCCCTTACAGTAGAACTTTTTTAATGAAGCAAATCACCACAACATAAATGAAAATTTATTCAGTTCAGTTTTTTTCATTTAATACGTTTGCCTAATTGATGTAATTTCCAAACAGCAGGGCCAACATGTACAGTACCAGTTCTGTATTATTGTGACTGAAGTAAAAGAAAGGTGTTTAGCTTAACACAAGCTTAACATGAATCATTGCAGTCACTAGCTGGTGTTTGTTGCTGACCTGGAGATAAGTGGGTTGAATCTTACAGATTCCTTTGACATCACAAAACACTCAATTTAATGGATTTAATTATTTCCTTTTGTACTAAGTTAAAAAACTGCCCTACAACCTACTGAAAAGTCAATGCCATTCCTGCCATACTTTGTGTCACGAAGCGTTAATAAGGACCCTATGCAGACGATAAGGAGTGAAACAGACACGCGGGAGAGAGGACCAGGAATGGGGCTGGTAGACAAACTGGGGGGGGGGGGGAGGGGCATATTGATGGTGCACTGGTGCTCGGGGGAGCGTGGTCCAGGCGAAAGTCCAAGGGGTGTCCGAAGGGAAATCCAGGGTGAGCAAAAGTCCAGAGCCGGGTGATCCATCCATGACAGAAGTTAAAAGCCGGAGCGGGATCCGGTGAAGGGTCGAGGAAATAGAAAGGGGTAACGGGACCAGGTGCTCCGAGCCCCAGACCCAGCTGGTCAGGACGCCGTTGTGAAGCCTGTGCCATCGGGCCACTCCTGGACCTGCTGGTAGGCGGGCTTCCGGGCGTCCGTCTTCCAAAGCTGAGCCTGGAATGATAGGAGCGTCAGGCTTTTATAGGGAGGGGCTGGATAGGAGTCAGGTGCAGGAAAATCGGGTGAAACGGCAAAGAGCCGGAGCGCCCTTAAGAGGAGGGACTTACGGTTGTGACATTTTGCCTACTCATTTTTAACGTTCAACCTACTAATTTTTGTTTTGGACTTGTAATATTAAAACATACTATATATTAAGCAAAGCTGGTATTTTTGGCTGGGACATTTTCAGTCAGGCAGCATGGTGGTTGGTGCTGTGACCTCACAGGTCTTGGGTTCTTGGGTTCTGGGTTCCTCTGTGAGGAATGCATGCTGTTCACATGGATTTTATCCCAGTTCTCCGGTTTATGCTGTGTTTATATGCAGTGAGGGGGAGGTGGCCAGCCCAGGATGCAGTGCTCCCCTGTGTCTGCTGGGTTAGGCTCCAGCTCACACATTACAGAAAATGGATGCATTAATGTTTACTGCAATTACAGCATGCTTAATATCCAGTATTTTCATTAGGGAAAACATTAGGGGTTTCTGTCTAAATAAAAGCCTTTAGCTAATTTAGCTAAGTATACCAATTAAGCAGTTTTTGGGGTTTTTGTATCACTTCTTTCCATTACCTACCAAGCATTTGACATTAACTTGGCTGTGTTGTGCAGAAGCAGTACTTCATGGGAAATTAGGTTTAGCACCAATTGACTGTTCCTCAAATAAATAAGGAAAACTTATAATTATTCATAATTACAGAAAGCAAACAGCTACATTTCAGTAACATTATTGAAAAGATTTTGCAAAGTTTTTTTTCTTATAAAAAATAGGGGGGGGGGGTGCAGTGGCTCTGTGGCTAAGGCTCTGCGCCTGTGGCTGGAGGGTTGCTGGTTCATATCCCGCAGTCAGCAGAGGAATCCTACTCCGTTGGGTCCCTGAGCAAGGCCCTTAACCCCAACTGCTCCAGGGGTGCCGGTATAAATGGCTGACCCTGCGCTCTGACCCCAAGCTTCTCTCCCTGTCTGTGTGTCTCATGGAGAGACAGTTGGGGTATTTGAAAAGACAAATTCCTAATACAAGAAATTGTATATGGCCAAATAAATTATCTCTTAAGGTTTCAGTGATCCTGAGAGTGGGGCCAGACTAACACCCCTGCTTTCATGTACCTGATTCTAGTGCAACCTAATGAAGTAGTGGTTGCATGTTTGGCTGTCTGTTTTATGTTTTTTTTAATTTTACACAAAAATATTTATTGTGTCTTCAGCCTATTTAAGTTTCTAAAATAACCTCTACAGAGTAGAAACTGCTTGCCGTAGTAACCTAACATAGCTAATAGTGCTTTATGTGTGAAGAGATGGGGTGTAACACTGATCTATACGTCTTTTGCTGTTCCTCTGTGGAATGCTTTAAGAGGCTTCAAGGCATAACCATTGCTTTAGCAATGCATTAAAGTATTTATTAGCCCTCACTCACAGAACATAATTCCAGTGGGATAGCTCTATCAGAGAGATCCCCTAAAGAGATATATTCTACAGAATATATAGGATGCATGATTAACCGATGTACATGAGCAAAAGACAGACTGCAGGGTAAAATATTTTTAATGTTGCTATAAAATAAAATTATAGATCAAAATTATTGAGATCGTATATTGCTATTATAAAATTATTGTGGATCAAATTTTAAAAAATGAAAATGAAGCTTCAGGGACTACTTCTCACTTAAACACGCATATAAAAAAGGAAATGAATGTTGTGCAGTGCACTTGCATGGCAGTTGATGGATCCCATGGTGAAATGATACAAAGTTGAGCATTAGAAACCCTGAAATCCTTGCTGCATGCAAATAGGCTTTTCTGTGTGCTTTTTTCTGGGGGTCGCATGGCTGTCACACCATGCAGCGCAGTTATATTCAGACTGGCAGAAAAGAATGGAGCTACGTGCAACGGATACGACCTTTGAACACTTTACAGCTATCAGTGTCATGGGCCAATAGTTATGAGCTGCTTTTAATTTTCACTGGTTTCCATAAAGCACAGCTGGAGCGATTTCAGACATGGTGTGAAGACTCATGTCTCAGAGGAGTGTGGTCTGGTCAAAAAAAATTGAAGGTCACATTCTTCCTGAAATATTGAGCAACATAAGAAACTAAATATCAGAATAGGCATAGTGTTCAATCTTTTTGTCGAGCTTGTGGCTTTTCTTTGATTTTTATTTCAGTTACTGCATCATCTTTGTTTTTGGTTTTATCTTTTAAGTTGGTTACCTGTGTTTTTATTACCTTTTTCCATATTACTATGGTTTAGGGTGTGTGGGGAGGTTCAAGGGTCAGCAATTTATGGGATTTATAACTTGCAATCTTTAGTTGTTTATCTTGATGTAATGTTCCCCATTAAAAACATCAATGAAAACATGAACCAAAATGTTTTGTCTGCATCTTTTGGTTAATCAAATCTCCAGGTTTCCAGGGACAGTTTCTGTTTGGGATGACTGTGAGGAGGCTAGACATGATCTCCATGGTCAAGGTAGTGGGTTCAAGGGTAGTTAATACTTGATACCTAATACTTGTTCCCAGTTCTACCTATGGGACAATAGAGTATAGAACCAAATAAGCTTCATGGCTCTGTTCTCAATTATGATATCTTGTAATCTTATTATTTCTAATGTCTACAATGTTTATTTTATTCATTTCTGATAGTTTGTAGTGTTGACAGTTCATACTGAAGTCAATAGGAGCAGCGAAGGTGAAGTCTATGAAAATTGTCATCTCATTCAAACCTGCCAGTCTCTTGTTTTTTCTGCTCCTTGGGCGGTTTGTTTAACACAGGTCTGTAATGTACATTGTAACATGTATTTTACATTTCAATACTTTATTTTAGGAATGAATGAATGAAAATTTCACAATTCAATTTTTATAACATTTTATAATATTTTGGTATTTATCTTCCAACATGTGATCAAATCTGATTATATGAAACATTGAGCTATGCTTGCCTTCGATTTTAAATCCATCTTATAGTATAGATTTTAGTTAAGATTTTAGATCCACTAACAGTGATTTGACATAGCAATTTACCAAGACAACCTTTCTGTGCAGCTGCTTCAAACCCCAAAGAGGGAACCCAAAGAAGTTCATAAGCAGAATATTCATAAGTAGATTATTCATTCATATTCTTCAGTTTTCTTATGTTCTTAGTGTTTTCATAAAGCAAGTAGCTTTTGTGTTTGCTGGTTCTGTAATTTCATTTTTCTTTTGGATTTAGCCAAATCACAATTAACTGATGATTTCTTTAGTGTACCGATAGGCATATCTGCCACACTGGAGCTTTAAGAAGAATTCGATAGGTTATAAGGGTTAAAAAACAGTTGTTAACATGGATTTTAATTGGTTAATATGAAAGTGAAAGTTATGGAAAAAAAGGTGTTTTTGCTGTGTGAAGAAGAAGGTAGTCAGATATAGATCACTACAATGGCAGATGTTGCTGGGTTTTTTTTCTTTAACCTCTGATTCATCCTCATAAGGTTGTAAGGTTAGCCTTTCAAGATTTTATTATCACTGATAATGTGTACCCAGCTTTTCGGTGACTGAAAATCTGAAAAGTAAAAAAGTGGCTCTTTCGTGAAAAGAAAAGGTTTTATTGCAGTGGCAGTTTAAACTAAAGAATTCCCTGTTATAAAAGATGTTAATATCAGGCTGCCTTAAACACTCTCACATAAATGCTGCAAAGAATTCCTTTGTCTTGCTAATAGATTTTCTTCAGGCAAGGGTATGTACACGTAATATGGATTTTTCTCTACAAACAGCACAGTGCGTATGCTGTGTTTGAGAAGTCCAGTCAGGCAAATTTCCCAAATTATCCATCACTGGTGACAGCATGGGTTATGCTCTTATTGTCATTTTATTCTAAGCTTAGTCTCCCCTTGCAGCCTAATTGAAATGCTCATGAGAGGGCAGCAAGCCGAGCATCAGTTGTGCAGATAATCCAACTGCAAGGGGTGGGGGGGGTGGGGGGGGGGTGATGAAAGAGACAGCAAGCGTCATACAGCAGAGCTTTCATTGATAAACTGGTAGTATCTGCAGAGCACTTACCATCACTGCTTTGCTACTACTGTACACACTCCGCAGCTAAGCTAAGGGCTGCAGCCACTCACATTCAGTGAGATTACCTCCCAGACCGTCTGTCCTCATCTCTGAGGTACCGCTGAAGAGGCTTAGGTATCACCTGAGTTATAAACGGGTGTCAAAGGGAATAATCTGCCCAAAGGGATTGAATGTGATTCAGTGCATCTCATTCCTTCTCTATAAATTATTAGGAGACAACAGCGTGCAGAGCGCTTCCCCAGCAACACAGAGCATTCTGACAAAGCAGCTGCAACACTGGGATCCACAGAACACAACAGCTCTCCAGCCAGGGCGATGAAAATGGTCAACAGTGACAAGAATGGATTTTCGTTTAAGAAATGCTCGGCTTTCCAGTTCATGAAGAAGAAGGTCAGTACCTCTGTTGCTTGTTGCCACACGTTGAACTGCGTGCCCTAGCATTTTGCTGTAATTAGTTACAGGGGAGGAATCGGATTTAGCTCTGCTTTCACTGAAAGACTTTTAAGCATCTGTCCATCTCAAATGCAGTTCGCCGGCTCTTTATGCGCGAGTAGTGAATGCATCACCAGTTTTTTTCATTCAGAAAAGTGGCTTTGTGAGATAGGTTGAGGGACTTCTCAGATTCCAGGACTATGAAATAGCCCTTTTAGTTCACACAATAAGCCTTCAGTACTAGCACTGAAACCGAATATGGTAACTTCTACAGTGAATTGAAAATGTGTGTAGGTCACTCTGTCCCAGGCTTGTTTACTATTGTAAAAAGGTTGTTGGCTTTGTGGCATGTATGTTTATAATTAATCCTTGGCTACAGGTAAAAATCACAAGTTTACAGAGACACAATAAAAAACTGGGTCTAGGATTCATATTGTACCTTTTTAAACTTATTTCTCTTTTTCATTTGTTTTACCAATATATTAAATTACTGAACAATCAGCATTACATTCAGGGCAACAATCAAATCAAATCAAAGTTTATTTATCAAATGCACAACAATACAGCGTGCAGCAGTAGTTGCTGGCAATGAAATGTCTTTCCCACACAGTCAACTTACTGGTACCTGCGAATTCTGTAAAAAAAATAACTCAAAAACCCAAGAGATAAGTCATAAGCAGAATTTGCTTATGGCTTACAATTTACATTTTGTGACTTCTTAAATTGAAGTGGTTCTATATTTTTTAAAGATGCAAGTATCATACAACATGCTTAATCACATCAGAGATTCAAGTCCTTGTTTTTAGCCTGGTGAATGCATGATGAATGCTCTGCCTTCCATATTATTATTGTCATCAATAATGTTGAAAACATTAGGACAGACATGACATAAATTAAATGAAATATCACATTTGTGAGGATGGTTCAAACCGGTATATGCCGAACAATACAAACTCGTGCAGAGATAGCAAAACAGTGCAGACGCTTCTTCAAGTTGTTTCTGGACAAATGTAAAATTCCATGATGGATTTTCTTCTGTTTTGGAGAGAGATAATACTGTTGTAGGAGGATGGGTTTTAGAAAACAGCCCACGTATTCAGAGAACATTCCCTGTTTGTTTGTTGTAAAATAGAAAATATGCTGAATTGCAGGGCTGTCAAAGCAGATTGTGAATAAAAAGCAAAATGAATGTTGGATCTTTCTTTTTTCCTGTGCTCATTGGCTTAAAAATGCCAAAGTCCTATGTGGAATGAATGAACGATTAACAGAAGTCAGCCAAGATGGAAGTTTAAATGAATGAACAAGCAAAACTTGTATGAATACAAAACACAACCAAAAACCTTTGACAGTGCCCGATTTGCAAAATTAAATCCATTTTGTAAAGGGTTCTTTTTCAAATTGGTAGTTATTATTTGTGAAACAAAAAAAATATGTGAACTACCGTGCAGAAGTGAAACTAACTGTGAAGCATCGGCAGTTTATTTAAGGGGAATAGAGCAACAAATGAAGCATGCTTTTTTTTTAAATCCACGCCAATTATCACCAGTTATTGACAGTAAAAATTTCGATTTTTTTTCTCCAGGTATCTTGAGTGTTTTCCGGAAAAGGTAGTCAAATGCTTATGAAATAAAAAGAAGAATCTTTGCTGAATTACCAACACATGGCAATAATTGATGTGTGAAGCTAGGGATCCTTTATTAACAATCCATATGACAGTGAAGTTAGTGTGGTCTTGTATGTTGTCAAGTTAGGGGATCATCTCACAAGCCAGATTGTGCTTAGAAACATATTTCTACTTTAAGATTTAGTTCAGTACCCCACATTCCCCAAATGACTCATAAGCAATTCCTTGACAACAAGACAAAGTATTTGCTTTTACCGAAAGGAATGTATTACATGTAGAAAAATTTTGTGAAAATGTCCACAGCAAGATGACATGCAGATGATGTGGGGACATCCTCACAGTGGAAACAAGATTGATAATAATCCAAATGCCTTTGTTCTTTGATGTTTATAACAGTCAGCAGATAATTGTTTTGGGCCTATTTTCACCCCTTGTAATGTTTCATTTGAGAGGAGTTTGAAAAGGTTATTAAAAATAGAATTGGTGTCAATAGGAAGTCCTCACAAAGACAGGAATGGCAGGGACACATACTATCATGATCCACATCTGGCCTAGAAGAGGTACAGGAATGAATTAAAAAGTAGATAGTAATGTGTCTTGCAGGGGAGAACTGAATGGTAATGATACTAGCAGAGAATCTTTCTCACATGCTTTTCATTTTCATCTGTCTGCAGTTCCAAAGTCTTGTTCTTTTTGGCTGTACTCATTTTTTTTTTACCAAGATGCTGTTTTTTTTTCTCTCTGCTGTCGACTGCATTTATTCACAGACACTTTGTACGGCTGTTGATGCATGAAGCAGCCCGGGTCCACAGCTCAAATGTAAACCTGCAGCTTTTCTTAAAGAGAAATCATCTTATCCACTGATGCTTCGTGTGATTTCCACAAATGTGGTAAAACTTACAAGGAACTGTTTATTGTTTGGGGACGCCAATGTCGTCAAACATTCTTTTTATGAAAACAATGCTCTCAGTCTGAAAATTAATGAATGCCTTTACATAAAACCTCATATATGTCCCATAATAAAATATTTTGCATAACGCAAAGTTCACATTAGATATGCAAACAGCAAGAAGTGTGGTAACTTCCATAGATGATAAAGTGGAGTAAGTGCAATGCAGTCATTAAAAGCATCCTTGGCATATCTTATCTCACTTTTTCACTTACATTAGTGAATAACATATTATGTTATATCATCTATTATTTTGTATTTGATTACTTGAAGAGTACATCATAGAGCAATGAAATGTATGGCACAGCATTTATTAACTTTGTTAGAAAGTAAGTCTTTTATTTATTGGAAATCTCCAGTCTTTTATTTATTATTTACTTTTTATTTTTTAAATGATGCTATATCCATACATCCATTTTCTAACCACCATCTAATACAGGTCGAAAGGAAGCCAGAGCATATACCAGCAAGCAATTGGCGCAAGGCTGGATACACCCTGAACGAGATGAGATGAATACATTGCAGGGCACACACAGGCATTAACACTGGCATACACAAACTCCCACTAGGGCCCAGTTTTCCCAGAAGCCAATTAACCTAGCAGTATGTCTTTGGACTGTGGGAGGAATCCACGTGAGCACAGGGAGAACATAATAATAATACAGATTCTGTAGCGACCCAGCTTCAGGATCAAACTCAAGGCTCCAGTGTTGTGAGGCAGAAAAACTAGCCACTCCGCCACTGTGCCAACCATGTATGCTCTAACAGGTGTTGAATTATTCTAATTAGAGAGGGTTTAAAATTTTTTTTTTCATTAAGCAAAATGTATTTATAATATTTATCTCATGAGTGATAATTCTCCACTGGAGTTTTGACAGGTTGGTAAAAGTCAGGCTACATAGAGATTAAATGTTTTTTGTCTTAATTTTGATTATTTAATCATTCCCCACTGACACACTTGTGTGACCTTGACAACTGCATAAGGGCTTAACAACCTCGTTAATGAGCAGGTAGTTTGGTTTTAGGTGATGAAGTGGTTTAAATTGTTGATGTTCGAATTTGAAAAATCAAATTTGTTCAGCAAGAAAGAAAAACACAGATTGGAGCCATTGAGAGAACAAAGTTCTCATGATATTGATATGTTGGAGTAACACTTAAGCTGGACTTGCCAGCAGTGGAGCAAATCCCTCTTTAACAATGAATCAAGATTTTGTGTAGATGATCCCTGACTGACGTCAGTGAGTGTGGAGAAAGATATATAGATGTTTTTGTGTACAACAGACTCGGATGTTGTGGACTTCAAAGACTAATGATCTGGCCAGGAGTGAAGGCTTGTCCTCATGTTAATTGTGTAGCAGCAGCTTTAATGCAAAATGAGTGTGTGACAATTATGCAGTAGCTGCTTTGCTCTTCAGTCTTGTTGAACATTTGTGAGGAGAGATTGGATGTCATGGGGTAGTTCGGGCTCAGAGACCAGCGAACATTCTGTATCATCATAATAACAAATTTGTGGATTTGTTGAAACTAAAATCGATAAGTTTCGAGAGAAATCCAATCCTGACATATAGGATGTTAACTAATATTTATTTATGATGCACATACTACATGCACAGCTCATTATAAATTTTGAGTAATTAGGTGTCTTTCTGTTCTCATTTTACAAGACTTTTTTTAATTTTAGAGTCAGAGACTTTTTGTCTAAAGTTTTAGTTACAATTATAAAATTTGTATAAATACAATAAAATTTAAGATATAAACCAAATTTGTAAGATTTTTCAAACAATACTTTTTTATTCTTTCGAGAAAAGATATTTTGTATGTTGATATTCCAAAATTGTTTTTATGTGACTTTAATTTAATCTACATTTGTGACATTACATTCACATTGATTTGCTTTGTTTCCTTTTACAATATGTCCAACATATTAGGTGTGTCAGTGGTCTGAGCAGGTATCTCAGTTGCAATACTATATGGTCTAGCTGTCATTAAGACACAATAATTATATAGTTAAAATGTTCAGTTCTGTAGTGAATTGTAATGATTGAGACTTTTGATTGTTTTCTATATAGAATAATATTTTTTAAAATATATATATATAGAATAGCATTACTAGATATAGTAAACATAGTAAAATATAGTATATATTTTATTTTTGAAATTTACCTTTTATTACATACAGTACATATTTTACTTTTGCATATATCTAAAATGCAGCCTTTAAATTTTTTACTTAGCTCAAAATGTGCACGTCAAATAATATTTTTCTAAAAGCACGTTAAATGATTTTTCAGTGTATTCAAATATAATATAAGAAATAATGTACCAAATGAATATCACCTGTGCTTCCAAAAATGAATTAATTTGTACCAAATAACCTTTCTATGCTTGTAAGATGGGCTGTCGTACTGTAGTCCTTTCAGAAATGTTTGAACACCAGTCCTACTCCTAGTTAAAGCCTAAGATTGAAGGGACACAAAATGTGGTATAGGCTTGGGAAGAAATGTTTGCTACTGAGTTTTGTGCAGAAGCAATGTGTGAACTCAGGCTGATCAATTTTAATCACACTGCAATGATTGTATGCCTCAGTGGAAGAGAGTGGGAATGCTCTGGCCTTGTGGCTGTCAGGAGCATCTCCAGGGGAACTTCTGTCTAACCAGTTACCAACTGACAGGAAGCACCCGTGAGTGACTAGACTTATCTAACTCCCTCCCTGGCTAAAAACACACTTGATTTCAATTATATTCTCATTTAATTGCTGAAATCTGCTGACAGAAATGACATATTTAGTAGGATCACTCCAGCAGCTGAGTAACAGCTAAGACTGAAAGCATGACTGGGCATCACAGAAGCTCCGTGAACCTAATTATACTCATAAATGACTCAGAGCTGCTGGTATCTGATGCAAATACCAGGCTAATGGTAATGTCATTTCTATAGCACAATAATGTTCATACTTATGTGGAGAGGATTCTTCAAGCTATTCAGCTTTCATCTGAGATCTGTGTTATGCATCTCCCCTTGGTATTACAAGATACTGCGGTGCAAGCTGTACAGTTTCTTGCAAGCTGTACAGTTTCTTATGTCAACACAGACTGCACACTTGTAGTCCACATATACAAAGCCTCAGCCAGTCACAGCCATGTGTGTTTGAGTTAGTGAGCTGGTATTGATCACTTACTGTACATACACCTAACTGGCTTGGATAAAGCATATGACACAGGCTACTACATTACTTCTTTTGCCCTTTCTTGTCAAAACCAAAACGTTGTTTTTTTTTAAATGTAATGTAATCATCTATGTAAAGCTTGAATCTAAGGTTTTATTTCTAAAGCATTTTGGTATATACAGTATGCTGTATATACAGTATTTGAAATATATTGTGCATGGTAAATATAGCAGCAATGCAAGGCATATATGGATGCATAAAAGAAATTAAACTCTCAGGTTTTAATCAAATATTTTAATATTGAAATTGAACAAAATCCTAATTCACAGAAAATGCAAAATCAAAGAATCGTGATGGGTGTTCAGCATTAAACCTGACACACTGACAAAATTAAAACATTGTGAAATTATCAGGTACGAACCTTCTGAGCATGAGCACAATTCTGTTTTTGTTGCAAAGCCTCTGGGCAGATGCAGTGGGACTGTTTGTCACTTTGCCTGTGTTCATGGTCGTCTCCATGACCATGTTGATGGCATTGGTGAGCTGTTCCTTCAGATCTTATGATAGACTCAGATCAGGAGTAAGAGCTGGACAAAGCAAACCTCAATAGTTCTGAAGTCATGCTCTTGTAAATCTAGCACTGTGTGTCATCAGTGGTACTGCTGGAAAATTCACACTTTCCTAATGGCTTGAGGGAAGCTGAAATCCATTGCCTCAAGAACTTCATCAATGTACCGCTGACTCGTAAGGTTACCTTCAGTCTGCACCAAAGACATTTTTGTCTAAAAGGACATTCTTCCCCATATTATCACATTTCCACCATTGCACCAGCTGTCCTCATAACTGAGCTGTAAAGTTAACACTCACCATGTTTCCACACGCATTGTCTTCTGTCGGTTATGTCAAGGGAAAAATAGGTATCACTGATGAATAAAACACTCCACCACTCTGTCTGCCACCATTTCTGATGTTCCCTATCTCACAGAACATAACAATTTTGTCTCTCAGCTCTCAACATTTTCCCCACACAGCCACTGCATGTGCTGATTATTTTCATGCAGATAGAAAGCTGTAGTCAGTTTTCTTATGTGTAGGTTATTTCTTCCAGGAATGTCCCATTCTGTAGCCTCTGCAGTCAGAAATTGATGACACAGAATGAGCAGATGGATGTGATGGTCTTGGACCTGTATGGTTATTTTTCCTGCCCCGATTAGAGACAGTTTCCTGGTTGCTCTGGACAGGTCTGCTGATTGTTAAAGCAAAACATCTTATTCTCAAAGCACCTTCTCCGAGAGACTGCCTACCTTCAACCATGGTGATAGCAACCAGGCAAACTTGATTACTCGAGGTGGACATGGTCATTTTTATTGATATTAAGATAATTCAAATAATTTTTTTTGCAAATTCATAACTGATTTTGGCTATTTCAATTTTCCACTGAGCACCTGGCATTTTTACAAAAGTGTGTGATTTGAGCTCGGCATCTTATCAAATTAAAAATCAATACTACACATTCAATCAACGAACCTTTCTTCTCTCTACTGAAAATATAGAAGACGGCTCAACACTCAAAATGTATCTCTTCTTACTATTTCTTTGTGTGGAATTAACAATCACTTGGTCCTTTGCAGTCAACATTCTCTGATGCAGCCCTCTACCTGAACCTCTTCAACTGATTTATAATGACTGTTATTTTGTCATTGTGCATGAAAAGATCTGTATAGATCTCATACAGGGATTGCATTTTACAGCCGTGTTAAAAATGTACATTATTACAGCTCCTTCACAAAAGAATCTGAGCTTAAGAAACATATACAGTAGTCTAAAGATTAAGTGATTTGCCCACGTTCACATAGTGAGTCATATTGTGAGTTGTGTTTTGACCCGACAGGCCCCTGGTTTGAAGTCAAAGCACTTCTTGTGCTCGTATTCTCAACATCTTTAAATTAACTAAAAAGGCATGTGTGTCACCCACTCTCCACAAAGAAATCAACAGCTCCTTAAATTATTCTCTTTTGCAGTGTTGTAAACTTTTCTAATGATACCATAGACTGGGAGTCTTTGACATTTCAAAAACAATCTATGGATGGTTGAGACAATTAAAACAAGCTGTGAGCCCTGACAGCTTCTTTTTTTAATCCAAGATCCTGGGTCTTTTTTAATTTTCACAGCACAAAAAAAAACTCTTTACAATTACAATCATTTCTTCATTTCACTAATGAGAGTTTTAAATTGGTAGCTCATGTAGAATTGTTATGCCTAGGAATATTAAAGTTCTAAAGAGTGTACAGAAAGCCTGACATGGATTTGGTTCTGCCCCACTTCTTGAGAACCCAGCTTGGGCTGTGCATAAAGCTTAGAGCTTCCAGTCGCTTCCTAGGCAATGTGTGTGCATCTTTTTTTCTTTCTATGACTTTCAAGATCTCGTATGCCTGCAGGTCTTTTGCAGTCACGATGAGTCACTGAAGACAGTTATGTGTCATCTATTTTGAGAACAAGTTTTGGTGAGCTGTTGCTAGGCCCTTCAAGAGCACTTGTCACGGAGAGCCGCACAGCCAAGCACTTCCTGTGGCTTCCATAGTATGTGTTTCCATATATTCCATAGGATGTCTGGAAAATATTTGCGAAAAGAACAAGAAATGTTCTGCACTTTCTACTACTCCACAGTGTCCGTATGTTCACAAACCAATAGTTAAACCACTTTCATTCGCATTCGTATGTTCAGGAGAATCCCAAAACAACCGTGACCAGTCAGAGATGGCAAATACAGTGTCTTTTAATTTAGTATCTGGTAGGGAGGAGGGTAAATCCAAATCTAAGCTATGCTGTCCTTGAAACATCAAGAGAGTGTCTTTAGGTTTTAATTTAAATGCACAGACTCTTCAATCTATTGTCTGCCTTTAACATGATACTGATCCAAACTGTTCCCAATCTTTATCGATGGTACATATCATCATCAGCTCTTTACAAGAAGATGCCAGTGATGATAAACATCTTGTTGCCAGGTCTCATCAATACAAATGCAGTCCATTTACTCCCCCTGTGCCTTCCCTATTTCACTCTTTTATAAGCCATGAATTCCAATTAGACCTGATGCTTTGAGTGTCTCATAGCTGACTAAAGTCCTGTGTTGTATTAGAAAATTAGTTCTGGTGGTTTACCTCAGCAGCATAAGTATTTCAATTCAATTTATTTTTATATAGCGCCTTTCACAACAAGGTTGCCCCAAGGTGGTTAACAATGCAAGTGACCATACATGTTGTGAATACAAAACAGAAAAGACCAGAAGACAACATTGAGAGGAACCAAAAATGTCTTAGTAAGGAGCAATAAAACCTCTAGGGGTCCAAGGTCAACTGGCTGCCCAACCCCTTTGGGCACGCTGACATTATTCAATTAAAAAAAGAATGAGGGTATTAATCCATCCATCATGTCTTCTGTACATCAGTACTCCATGCAGATCTCTTGTAGACCAGAAAAATCCTCCTAAACGATAAAGTATCGCAAATCCCATACATGTTACAGCATATGTATCATGTATAGCTGATACACTGCATGTATCAGTAGTTCAGGTGGGTAGCTGCGTCAGCATGTGTAGGCTGCAAAGGAACAAGTAATGGGTTTATTCCATGCTGAAAAAAAGAAGAAAGAAAACACAACGTTTTGTTTTCTTTCTCCTTTTTTTCAGCATGGAATAAACCTATTACTTGTTCCTATGTATCAGTAATACACATTTTGGGAGACAAACACAAAATTCACTAGCTTAGTTATAGTTCAGTTTTACACACCAATAGTTAAACCACGTTTCATTCGCTTTTAAGGCACAATTACGTTACGCTTTTTTTTTTTTAATAAAGGGGCCTTGAAATGTAAATTACAGTTTCTCTTGCCATTTAGGAAACTTTGATATTGTTAAGAGAATTCTTCGGCGGGGTTTCCACGGTATGTGTGCCAACATAGTTCAGTTATTACAGCTGTAAACATTACAGTGCAGTGCTGAAAGCAGAAGCCAATGTTCTTATTAAAGCCATAAGAAAGGGGCACCAGAGTCAATGACAAGCTGAGTCATCCTGCTCAGTTCTCACACAACACCTCTCTGATTCAACAGTTATTGTAAATCTCAATGCCTGCTCAAATAAAATATCAGTCAAAATGACATATTTTGACATGTTTATCTGCAAAATTAACTTCACATTCACACTTATAAAGCACAGGATTCCTCTAACCAAAATACTTAGGCACTTAAATCTCCATTGTATCCTATGAGCAGCTAAGCACCTGAGTGGTTTGATTCTAAGGATTGTTAAATATAAATGCTGCATTTGGTTCAAGAAATAATGTATAAGTAAGATTCACTATATTTACAGGCTAATGTACTAGAGTTTAATCATTACATCAATAATTACAACATGACAGATTCACTGTTTTGTGTTACTCCAAATATCCCTAGTCCCAGCATAAACCATTATTATTATAATAACACACACATTGTTGTGTGTGTTATAATAATAATAATGATCTAATACTATAATTTTATTTGTATCTAACTTCACCACTTTAATAAGTCATACTTTTGAAATCCAAAAGGAGGAAACTAATGCTAACTTTTAGGATATTTTAAAATAAGGCTACAAAGACTTCCCATATCCATCTGCAGCATGAAAATGCTGTTGAATTTACCATCGAGCTGATTACCAAAGAGCATTTGTTGATGTAGTTACTAAATAATACGTGACATGCAATATGCCCTGATTCTTTTTAGGTCCGGAGGTGGATGAGAAACCCCAAGGTGACTATGGAAAAGGGTCAAAGTAAAACTTTCCTCTACCCTAATTCTACATCACTGCACAAATCTCAGATGGACCAAGATCTCTGGTATAAGCAGTTCCCAGCTTACAGCTGCTGCCACCTCAACCACACAAGAGACTTCCTCCCAGATGATCAGCCATGTGTCATGGACAAAGGCAAAAGCTGCAAAGTAAGTAGATGTGATGTCACTCTGATCATCATTTATATACATTCTCTAAATTGAATTTGGTTTCATACATTCGTAGTCATTTGTCTCAAGCTGGCAGTTGTATAGAACAGCTAATGGCCCTAAGGAACTGTTCTTGGAAGGTTAATATTTTAAGATATTTAATTAGGATTTTAGTATTTCTGTTTCTTTTTTCCATCAAATTTAGTGAAAACATTTGGCGGTATGTTGTCACTGGAGCTTCTTACAGTATTGTCTGGCACTACAGAGTCCCACTGTGGGTTTTGCTCATTAACAGAATGTATATTGTACATTTCACTCAAGAGTGAGCATCGCTGATAACACTGCATGTTACAAGATTGTGATATAAACTGAGACTGCTAGATGTGTTTAGACTATCTCTCTTGGTTGTTTTCAAGAAATGATGGAATTAAAATAACATTTTATCATGAATAATTGTCTAAATTTGTTCATTAAATGAGACTCCAGTACAAGATTTAATCAAGATATTAAAAGGGTTAAAATCTGTTTTTGAATCTGTACAATTGCAAAATTGCCTCTTTCAAGGAATGCTTAACTTTAAAAGGCTAACAGGTCTGGTTAATGAAAAGAGCAATAAATATACTGCAAGACATAACAGGCAGGCGTGAAGTCCTATCAGTTCAATGTGAAAACCAGTTCAACAATTGTAATTTTTGTAATGCAAATTTTAACAGCTAAAATCATGTTGGACCCACAGAAGAGAGAAATATAGTTATATTTTATACCTGAAATTAGACTTTTTGTGTTTTGTGTTACTTATACAGCAAAAAATAAGAAGTAATTCCATCAGAGTTAACAGAAACAAATGGTGACCTGAAATGAAACACAAAATATACAGTATATATAGTATCTGACAATAACAATAGAAAGTGTAAAAGAGACATGTTTGCTGTGTCAGTTGTTCCACACTGTTTCTTACAATAAAGCAATTTCCCTCTGTATGAAAACCGAACATTGATAGCCCTTTTGCTGATAAAGATATTTTCATACAATATGGAATTGCTGGATTTGAGTATTTAGTTTGTTTTCCAGTGGTGAGAACAAAAACAATTTTAACAATCTCTGTATGCTACACTACACCGCAAGCACTGACTGTAGTAAAAAACTTCTGTCAGAGAAGATGTGGAAACTGTGAATGTCATCAAACGGCAATTTGCTTTTCTTGCCCCTAAAAGTGAGCTGAAAATCAAAGGGTTCTGAATTTAATTTCAGTGAATTCCAGACAGATAAGAATATTCTTTGTAGCAAACAGGGCTATCATAGTCTGGATTTCACACTGAGAGAAATTGCTTCATTACAAGTTAAGCGAAGGGGTGCAAATGACACTGTAAACTGTCTCTTGTTTGAAATGAGCAATGCAGGGAAAGGGTGTTTTGTATGTTTTCTTGCCTGTATTAAATGATGATGAAGGTAATTGCAAAATATAACAACTTACCTACAAGTATACTGTACATGAATGGTTACTATTATTGTAAGCTTTCAGCACCTTGCATTTTATCCAGTCTTAGTGGATGAGACTGAATGGATGTACAGTAACCACAGAGTAATGTAATATTGACCAATTCTGATCAGTCACTTGCAAGATTCATAGAGATGCTGAACTGTAAAATTTCAAACATAAACTTGAAAGGGATCTACTTTGTTTTATTAGGGATTGTAAGTATATTTTGTTGCCCGTAGTCATATCACCCTCCAACTCACAACTGGCAACCCACTGAAGGTAAGCTTGTGTGAGCCTCATCAGTACCTGGACAGGAGACCTCCTGGGAAAAACTAAGGTGTCTGCTGGAAGAAGTATTAGTGGGACTAGCTGAAGGTTCTCACCCTGTGGTCTGTGTGGGTCCTAATGCCCCAGTATTGTGACGGGGACACTATACTGTAAACAGGCGCCGTCCTTCAGATGAGACGTAAAACAGAGGACCTGACTCTTTGTGGTCATTAAAAATCCCAGGGCATTTCTCGAAAAGAGTAGGGGTGTTACCAAGGTGTCCTGGCCAAATTTCCCATTGGCCTTTACCAATCATGGCCTCCTAATAATCCCCATCTATGAACCGGCTTCATCACTCTGTTCTCCTCCCCACCGATACAGTAGCTGATGTTTGGTGAGCATTCTGGTGCACTATGGCTGCTGTCACATCATCCAGGTGGGGCTTCACATTGGTGCTGGTTGAGGGGAGTCCCCATTACCTGTAAGGCACTTTGTGTGGAGTGTCCAGAAAAGAGCTATATAAGTCATGTCATGTCCTTTGCCAAACCGCTTTATACCACACAGTGTCGGGGGGAAGCCGGAGCCTACCCGGCAAGCAACGAGCGCAAGGCAGGGTACACCCTGGACAGGGCGCCAGTCCATCGCAGGGTGAGTGCCAGCCAATCATACATGGGGACAAGACAATTTGGAGGCCACAGTAAAGGCTGATGGGGGAAATTTGTGTAGAGAAATGCCCTGTGATCTTTAATGACCACTGAGAGTCAGGACCTCGGTTTAACATCTCATCCGAAAGATTGAACTTTATAAGTGTAAGGAATTATTATTATTATGCTTACAGAAAAGAAAAGAAAATATTGTACCGAAAAAACTTTTGTTTTTATATGACAGAGTTCCCAGAAATAATTTATTGAACCATATTTAACTCATAACTGTTGTCATGTGGTTTACAGTATTCTTGATATAGCTGTTTCCTTTTTTACTTGTCTTTTGCAATTACAGGTTATCACAATGATACTTCACATCATTTTTAGGATATAAAGTCATGGAGAATACCAGTTGTGAGGGAGACCTTGGTTGCTGTCCTCCTTGCCCAAACTTAAAAATTACATTCATTACATGATTTTTAAAAAATTGATCACTGGAAAAAAAAAAATAAACTGATCTCACACTTCCATTTCCACAATACAAAAGACTAATTTTCAACTGCTGCATGTTGTGTGTGAAAAAAAGAAAATTACCTTATACTGTAGATCCACATACTCATTTCCTGATGGCTCTCGTAAGACATGCAGAAATAAAACAGACCCTTCAGTCCATCAAATTTTAATTTGCATTTTTTATGTAACATGTAGCCTAACAAGCTGTTTGTTTGGACTAATGATGTAATAACCATCTTACTCAATGAAGTGTGTGATTGATTCCATCTACTGTATGAGACTGTATGGCTATAAAATGAAGAATATCTTGTATTTTTCACTACTATCTGCATGCCTCTACTATTTTTAAAGAACGGGGTATTTCATTCAAATAATTTTCCACAGATGTGATTCCACAGATTGTAATTGTGTAGCGGCATCTTATTTTAAAGATAACATTGTTGTTTATTTGCATCACATCCTTTTATGCATGGTCAATAGTGTGTTTGAGGATGTTAATTAATACTGGAAGTCGGTATAAGGTGATATAAGAGTATATAAGGATGTTCTATAGATATATAACCTATCTATAAGAGGTTTTGCAGAACAAACAACAAGCTTGTTTCTAATCTTATTTTTGGAAAATAATCTGCTAAAATCAGAGTTATTTTGTCTCAAATTACTTTTAGTCCTTGAAATGACTCCTAGCCAAAGCAATCTGAGTTAAGAAAGGGCACTGTAGCTTATTAAAATGGAAGTGAAAAGTACTTCAAATTAATTTTCCTATGGCTGTTACAAGTCTGGTGTTATGGTTGTTGTACTCTGTTCTCCTCTCCAGTCACATCCCGTCACAGAGTGAGATTCAGAAAGCACCCTGCAGTCACGGAAGGCTACATGGAGGTCTGCCAAACAAGGACTTCTTGACTAGAAGCCAAGGCTGAAAGGTTTTGAGTCTGGAAAACTACTAGAAAAGATAATCCTCTTGGACGGGTTAGACTTACTTCCATGCCTTCCTGTATAACATTAGGAAACTGAAAGGATTTTCAGTCCCACTGAAATTACTGAAGGAAAAGTTTGCAGCAGCAACTCTTTATGAAGGATGTAAAAAATGTTTGCTGGATAGACAATTTCTTTTGACAGAAGTCTCTTTTGTCAAGCATCTAGCTAAAAACTCGGTTTTGTACTTTATAGGCTTTGGTACTATGTAATGACTCTGGAGTAAGTCACTAAAGGTCAGAATCCTCTGATTTTACCAGGCATCTGATGGCTCTGCTAGGAAGTATAGACACTTTTGTCATCATGTATCCTTATTTCAGCAACCTGCAACTTTTCCTTTTCCTTTCAAATTCAATTCCACAGTGAAAACCTGCCACTGTTTGACTTTGTTCAAGGTCAATACAGTGGGACAAACATGGTGCAGGTGCAAACTAATCTTTTTCTAATAAGCAGTCACTTAGAGCTTTGCTCTTAAAGGTGTTTGTCATCTCAAAGACTAAAGATACAGATAATAAGCATACTTCTAGCTCAATGTCTTCAGATTTTACACATTCAAGAGCTCTCCACTCCTTTGTCATATAATGATAAAAAATTATGTTGCCTTTTTGGAAGGTTATGTATTTTGGTAAATGTGTTTTTAAGTAATACTCTCTTATAGCATTCTAAAAAGACAAGAAGAGAAGGTTGTAACCTCTGAGATATCAAACTCCACAGAAATTCAAAATAATGAGTATTTTTCATTCTTCCCAAAGCTAATTGTGTCGAGTTCTGTTGTGACAAGACAGGAGACCACAAGAAACTGGGCTGAGACCTCTAATTATATCACATGCATGTCTGGACTACCCGTGCTGAAGCTGAGCTTTCATTAGTGATAGTTAATTGGACCTCCCTCAAAATACTCCTACACACTTTCGCATGAAACATTTATATACCAAGAACCCACGCAATTCTGCAAATTTGGCCTTGATTAGAGTGAGCTAGTCTGCCGTACTTAAAATAGTGTCCAGCTGCTTTGACCTTTCTATTTTACAATATACTGTACTATACAATACATGTTTAAAGAGGAATACAGATGATTAAAACAAGCAGGCCACAATGAAGTGAACATTAAACATTGAGCAGATCAAATCAACCATAAATCAGCTGTGTTCTACTGTTTGTGTTTTTGGTTTCTTGACCAGCTTAAAAGCTTATGTCATTGTGAAAAAATTGTGTATGCTACCAACAGACAAAAAAAGAAAATCTAACAGCTGGCATTAAATAATATTAGAACTCACATAAGTATTACTGCTTGTTAAACTAGCACACAAATAATTAATTTATGACTTGTTAGGAAAAAAATCAAAATGTAACTGTGACAGTTAAGACATTTTAAAAAAAGTTATCATATGTTATAATATGTCCCAAGACATATTTTATATGGGATTGAACATCATGACTGATCTAAGTTTATGACTGATCTCCGAGTAGAGGTGGCTCACAGTGTAGACATCTACCTCTCAGAACAAACAAAAACAGGACACAGACAATCCAAATGATTGCGACGGAAGTTTGAGGAGAAAAACAAACAGCATATACAGAGAATACCATTATTATCTAGTCCTGTCCAGTAGAAACAGGCAAACCAGTATTGCATGTACACAGTTAAGCTGGTTGTACAAACTCTTCCCACTTAAGGGGATGTAAACATGGTATCTTACTTTATCTACAATTAGAGAGCCCTAACACAAAGATACTTTGGAAGAATAGATTGTCAGTTTGAATAATAATGGCAATGTCTGTTAAACTTTGACAGCTTCACCCTATATGTGCAGCTTCATATACAATTAATTTAATAACATATGAACACATTTTTTAATTGCTTATTTGTCAGTTAAGCTTAAAACCCCACTTCATTTATCTTAAAACTGTCAACATGAAGTGTCACTTAATTTGAAGAGCATTTAAAAGATAACTACAAGGTGGGTATTATAGTGTCAACACTGACATTCCATTTTATTGAATTGGTTTTACTTTATATAAGTGGCTAAAACAATTACAAAGATCACCTAACATTGATCTCTCTTCAGGTTATTTGATATGCAATGTAAACTGAAAAGAAAAGCAATTGTCTGCTCATATAAAACAGTCAATCAATCAAAAAGGTTTATTTCTCATCAGATTCTTTTTTTCTAAGGAACTTAATTCCTAGTGTACTTTATTTATTTTAATACAGTTTGTACACAGTTTTGAAAAGTATTTTTCTTTCTGGGAACATTAAAAAGGCATTCATTATTAATCACTTTACGTTTCCTAGTAGTTGCCTGTTTCTTTTCAAAGAAACACAGCTCCTAAGTACAGCACCAATACAATCCAAAGCACAGAGCTGTGAATTCAGTACTTTCTCCCAACACTGAATTTTCTAAATGAGGACTGAAGATTCAATCACTTATGCCGCCTCATGAACAGGTGGTACCAAGTGGTAGGTGTTCCCAGGAGGAAAGTAGAACTGGTCTCTGTCTGGCCTCATCTGTCATTCTGTCAGTGGCAAAGAGGAGTGTAAAGTCCACTTACCTCAAAGAACCAGCGCTCCCTCTTACAGTATTTCTGGGGCAGTTGGATTGAGCTGGTGACTCGTAGAAGACCTCCTGCATGTTTCAGCTAAGTAATCCTGACCTTCAAGAAATGTCATTGAGAAGGGCCCCATGCCGCCAAATTGGAAAAACTACGTTGCCTTTAAAATTGACAGGTTTATTTTACATACCTGACAACACACATGACCTTCTATGAAAGATGCATTTTAAATGGTAAATGTAATAAGGAGAAGAGATGGATGACAGTGAGGAGAGCAAGGATCCATTTGCCCTTTTTGTCATTTATTATATATGTGACCAGCTGATGAAAACCCCCAAACCCATTGATATTATGAACATAGTGTCAGATACAAAACCAAAGCTTCTGGTTTGAGAAACAATGCCTCTCGGTGACTGCAGAATAATTTTTATTTTGTGTTATATTCTGTATATGGATCCTATAATTTCTGGCTTGTTTCTATACTAGCCTAACCTTTTCAGGTCCTGAGCTGAGAAAACTTGATCCTCAGAATGAATAAATAAGTTGCTCCGTTTAAAATGAACTCAAAATTATAAGACCCTTAACCAAGTTTGCATCAATGATGTAGGCAGATTCATTTCTTTTCCATTTCTAACTTACTCAGTTACAAGTAACATGCTTGTTTCGTTTACCAGCCTTGGCTTGCCTCCCAGTTCCTGATAAAAGAGAGGTCAGCAGTTGCCAGACCCTTTTCCCCACTGTAACGTTAGCAGAAAAGTGAATTGTTGCATTGAAAACAGCAGTACAAACCATGCATCTGTATTTTGTTGTTACTTTCTTTTTCTTTTGTCCTATCCGAAACATATTTGTTACACCACTCCTTTGTAAAAATAGAAGAAAATGCAATATCTTGCCTTCAGTTTTTCTTCAGATGCTGAACAGGTAATAGACCACATGGATATTTTCATGGATACTTTTAAAGGAAAAGTTTACATCATCCACATTTCCTGTTCATTTCTTATTTTATTTTATAGACAGGATATACAAATGTAATATTACTTTACAATGATTTCTCAATAAAACAATGCAATATACTGTATATTATATGTGATTTTCTCATAAAAGGGCCCTTACTACAATATTGTAAAAAATACTTCTACCTAATCAGGTTTATTTTATTCTCAGTAGCTTTGTTTATAAACATGTTAAAAGTTAGCAGATAAAAAAATGGATGGACCAGATGTTAAAAACAGAAGAGGTGTAAAATTATTTTCAAAATATGTGATATTTTATGTACTGTATGTGATCAATCTGGAAAATTCGGGGGAAATATGGATGGAACAACTGATTAAATTTCCCCTTGCAAAGAAAATTGAAAAGATCCTAACGAGGAAGTCTAAAAAGTTTCAGAATATGTTCCACAGTGAAACACTCTTCCCTTGAAAACTTCATAAAGTTTTGAAGGGAACACAGGTCCTTTTTTTAATGACACTTTTGACTGTGATTCTGAAAATGCAAAGATCGGTCCATGTAATAATTTGTAAAAGCAAGTGATCCTTCAGCCCTGAAATGCTCCAGTCTCTGACGTGTGCTGGAGAAACGCCAAAGCTACTGGTTGCTTTTTTAGATGTGTTGTATTTTTAGCTTGAAGGCAGCTTTCATTACTTTAAGATTAACATTCTCCGATACCAATTTTATTATTTTTCCAAAGCTGACTTCAAAATTATTAACACACCGTGTTAAAGGAATATTCTAAACTCACTGGTAATTAAAAAAGTTAATTCAATACTTAGCAGCTATACTACAGACAGCTGTCTGACAAATGGAAGGATGGAGAACAGTCTAACACACAGCAGTATGTAAAGCTGCAGTCCAAGATACTGTACATTAACCACAGTAAATAAGGTGAGGAATATGGTCCTTTACTACAGGTCTAGAGAACCTGTGTTGAGAGTTCAACCAAAAGGTTTTACGATCTGATCTGATGTGATGTATCGCAATGCTAATCACAGCAGTTTACAGGTTCTGCGGCAGGGCCTCAGCTTGCAGGATGTGCAGGTGCTGTCAGAACGGACTCTGCTGGAGGACGTGGGAGAAGGCTGTCTTAGAATTTGATCCTAACATTCGGTCTTGGCAGGTAACAAACATGGTGGGGAAGGGAGAGCAATAAGTTGCACAAAGCTGGAAAAGAAAGGGAAAGGTAGGACCAGGACAAAAGAGGTGTGAGTGAGGAGGGTCAAGGGTATTTAATGGGATAGGAAGAGTCAACAGAGTGACTGAGAAATCAGCAAGCACACAGACCTGAAAATAGATACGAGTGTGCATAGATAACAAGCAACCCAAGGGCCCTTAACTACATAAAGTATATGAAACAGGGAATATACTAAGCAAGCAATTGAGTATTAGATTATGAGAGTCCCATTTCTTGTTCCTTCCTTTTGAAAAACATTCCATCTGAATGCAATAGATGTCTCGGGTGTAGTTTACTATGAGAAAATACAAACTTGTTTATGAAACTGAGTCCAATTTAGGATCCTGAAACTAATGAATTAGTTCAGGTTTAGAAAGCTTGCACCACCTCAAATTATAGTTGGTTCCAAAAGGTCTTACATAGGTAACATATTGTAGAAAGCATATCTTTAAAAGAAGAATCTTAAGTTTTAGACAAAAAGTAAAATAGTATCCAGCTTGCCATGTTGCCAGCAATACACAGAAAACTAAAGATCTGGTTTGCTTGGAAAATGTTAAAAATAAACCAACAAAAGCTTCTCTGGTGTTACAGTTCGTTATATCACAGCACCAAATGAAAGACGGACATTTTATTTTATTTAAACATTTACCCACAGGACAAAGCCATCTCTTTACTCTGTCCATTGTTGATTATATATGATTTAACTTTAAGAGATTTAGTTACTTTTAAGCAAAAATAACTCTTTCAACCAACATCAAAACCCTAGAGAGTGTTATGGAGTCCCTACACCAGATCCACGTATCATGCAAAAAAAAAAATTCAGAGCTAGTGATGTAAAAAAATAATTCTTTACAATTTATCATTCAATAAAAAGTTCAGTTTAATAACCTATCCAAATATTCTGTCTTAACATGATGAAAAGTTATAAAAAAACAACAGCATCAAACTAATAGTGACCTGACCACATTAGGAACATTTCTGTCTTGTTTACTTCAAAACTAAATTGCAGGTTATACCTGTCTCCACTTACTGAAATTCGGGAGTGGGATCAGTTCAGAGTGATATACAGTAAAACATCTACAACAAACGTCTGCATTGTTTTTGTTCACGTCTTTCTGGCTATTATGAAGAGCTGCAGTACTTATGTGGCCTGTTCACAACAATTTAATAAGGAGAAACCAAACCACAGGGAAAACAACCATGCTGACATTTTCTTCATTGCCACACCTTTGTTTAAAATGTGATAATCACATACTATATTATTTCTGTGTTGAGAATCAAGCACTAGATTAATTCAGTCCACTCTAATTTTAAATGTTTTTCATAAGGTTTTGAGTCAGCACAATCCCTTCTTTGCTATTATTAAGCAAATATACTGCACAGCATATGTTTTATACTGTAGGCATAAAGAGAACTTTATAGTTTCAAGCAAAAGAGAAAAAGATCAGTACAATTTATTTAAACACTCTTGCTTCTGCTGTCATGTGGTTCCACTGTGGTAAAGCTTCATTGTGTACTTAGCTGACTTTCTGACAATAACCAACTGCAAATTATGTTTCGATAACAAAAGTCCTCTTGACTGACAAAGCTAATAAGACACCATTACTGCATAATTAGATGCCAGATGAGGGTGGAAATTATTACTTATCCCACATTCAAACAAACATTTGTAAATACTGTTTTGCTTTCTTAAATATGCATGTTAGAACTTCTATTGAAGGAAATTGAAATCACATGGGAATTTCTTTCAGTATTTAGCACTCATTGTATATGAAACATACACAGACAAAATCCAGTATAAAGTCAAAACAAGTACTAAGAAGTAAATATCCTCTCACCGTTCATTGTGAGTGCTGCCTGCTTATACCTCCTTCATGGTTTTTTGGTTAGAATTAGGCAATATCCTAATTTTAAAAGGAAAACAAATACATGTAACTCTAAGTAACAAGCAGCTGTTTAAATTGAAAGCTACAAAGTAAAAATAAAGACAGAAAAATAACATTACAGCTGAACATGATAGTGTCTGTATTTGAGTGGGGATTCACGGAGAAATAAATATTTTCCAGGGAGCTGCATGGTCGAACAACAGTTACCATTGGTGCCTCACAGCTCTTGGGTCCAGATATGCTGGTTAGGTTAGTTGGAGTCTCTAATCTGTGATGGTGTGTGTGCTATGCACTGGAATGACAGGCTTGTCTAGGGTGGAATCCCACCTTATGTCCTATGCTTCTGGCACGAGCTCTCGGTTGCCATAACATTTATCAGGAATATGCAGCTTTTTGAGGATGGCTGGAATATTCTCCACAAATTACTAAAGCAACAGTATGATTTTCAATAGCTGAGACTTTTTAAAGACTAATTTACTCAAACCCCTGTTAGCTTTAATTAAAGAAGGCTACCCATGTATTCAGTATTAATTTCTGCTATTTTGAGGACAAATGCCCATAGATTTTGCCCTAACCTTTTGAATTTCAGTTCAGTGGAATAATCATTAATTACACCATCTACAGTGCTAAGGCTCCTAATGATAAAGGTAGATATTAAAAAAAATAAAACAAATTTAAAACTAAAAATGTATTGTATATATCTTTCTCATTTCTACGACATCTCACCTACTCAATAACATACTGCATTTTGCGCACTGGAAATTGTGTGACAGGGCAATGATAAGTGAAAGCTGGGCCACACGTCATAAGTAAGCCTTATCTTCCGTAAGAGATTATGTAATCAGGTTCTTTCAATGGTGTGACATGCTAAAGTCTCCACTGTCTCCTTGGTAGCAGTTTAAATAAGTGCAAAGTAAACTCAAAATCTCAGGCAGTTCAGCACTCTTGTGGAATGTGTGCCACTTTTTTTTATATATAGCATATTTTAAATAATTAACCTCATTTATCACCATTGTAGCTTTTTGGGGCTAGCACTATCCATATGACCTTTGTACAATGCACAGCATAGTTTGTCAAGAGAACATAAGGAAGTTTAGCACTTCTAATTTTTAGACATTTGTGCTTGTAATAAAAAAGAGGAGGCCGTTCAGCCCATCTAGTCTATTTGGTAGTAGTTGTTTCAAAGTTCTTGTCCAGCCATTTCTTGACAGAAGTCAGAGAATCATCTTCTACAACATAGCAGGGGATACATATTCCTATAACCCTTAAGGTAAAAAAAATTACCTGCTTACTTGGTATCAAGTGCACTTCCACATAGTTTCCACTTGTGCCGTCTGGTTTGGATGTCACTGTTCATTCTGAAGAAATCTGCTGGGCTGTAAGACAATGCAGGACATTCTCTTAAGGAATGTATCAGGTTGCCCTTCTCTGGACTGATTCCAGAACAGCTACTGTATACCTTTTCTATAACATGGCAACAAAAATTGTACACAGTATTCTAAATAATGCCTTACAGCTGCATTGTACAATTTCAAAATAGCAACCTTTAATTTGAATTCTACACATTTCACTACATAATCTAATATTTTATCACACATTTTTGTTTTTGCTTTCCAACACTGTCTACAAGATGTAAAAGATGTGTCATACCCAAGTCTTTACTAAAAGTAGCCTTTCCTACGTCTTCTAACTAGTGTTTCCCATTTGTATTTATAGTTTAAATGTTTTTGCTACTAGCATTTGTGTGTATTAAATATCTTGCAGGCATTTGCCCAGTCTTGAATTTCATCTAAACCTTTCAAAATGTGATTTGTGGTTTCTACAGTGTTTTTGGTAATCCCAAGTCTCTGTTATCTGCAAAATAGTCTTTAGTTTACAAAATAGTTTACCAGAATCTAATCATGCATATAAATTATTAGGAGCAGTGGCTCTAGTACACATTCTGCACTTACTCTACTCCAATAAGAACAACACTCTTATATGAGTATTTAGCCCTATCTGTGTCCTCTGTTTTCCATTTAATAACAAATTCTTAAACCAAACGTTTTCCTGAATGCCTACCATCTGCAATTTGGGAAATAATTATCTACCAGAAAGATTTTCCAATGTCTTCTGAAAATCAAAATACATCATATCACATGACCTATATGTATTCATTATTTTTGTTGCTTGCTCAAAGAACTAAAACAAGTTGGTTAGGCAAGACCTACCCTTTTTAAATCCATGATGACTATTTCTAGGATACTGTTTACATAAAGCCATCCTTTTAGTTTAGTTATAGCAATTGTTTTCATAACCTTTCAAGTAATACAACTCAGGCCCTACTTATAATTAAACATGACATTAACAAATGTCCAGTCTATGGTTACTACCTCTGTGTTGAGTGACTTTCAGAAGAGTTGTGTCAATAGCTTCCAATTAGCATCTCTTATTTCCTGCATTACAATTGGAAAGTTACCATCAAGCTTTGGAGGTTAATTAATATTATTTATTAAGTGTATTAATGCTTCTTCTATGCTTCTATAACGTTTAATACAGAACTGTGTATTCCTGGGTGAAATATTCACTTGGTACTGTATATCAGCCACCTTGTTTAGTAAATAAAAAATGCACATCCTCACGCTGCTCATGTAACAAGAGCTTTCATGCAAGGTAAAAATGTGATAGTCATGTCATTAGCACCCTACTCACCAAACCTGAGCTCCAGTAAATATTTGTGAGATGAGCTGGGAGAATGTGAGGCACCTAGGGCTCAGAGACCAGTGAACATGGATACAGTTTTATGCAAAAGTTTAGGCACCCCTGGCCAAATTACGTGTTTTGTTTATTTTCGAAGTGAAAAGAAGTTAACACAACCTCTGCAGTGAACAAACTTAAACTTGACATGTTTCTGCAAGTATTGATGCACAGTTACTATTTATTTGCTAAATTTAACAGATTGAAAAAAAATTAAACAGTAAATGTGGCATGTGCAAAACTTAGGGCACCCTTCCAGTTGGTCCACTAGTGTTATTTGTTTGTAAGGTCTCAGAACTTAATTGACTCGTTAGGCCTTCATCTAAGACAGGTGATGACAATTCCAGAGATTCATTAGTTCTCTGACTCTTCTAACCTCTCAGGTTGTTGTGCTTACACTCAACAACCATGGGCTCCTTGAAGCAGCTGACTGAGGATCAGAAAATAAAGATAATTGACTCTTACAAAGCTGGGGAAGGCTGTAAAAAGATATCTAAACGCTTCCAGCTTCCAATTTCCACTGTCTGAAATGTCATTAAGAAATGGAAGTTAAAGGGAACTGTTGAAGTCAAGACAAGATCTGGAAAACCAAGAAAAATCTCAGTTAGAACTGCTCGTAGACCCCCATATCACTGCAAAGGACCTGCAGGAAGGTTCAGCTGGCACAGGAGTAGTGGTGCACTGATCCACTGTGCAGTGTTGCTTACACAAACATGATCTGCATGGAAGAGTCATCAGAAAGAAACCTTACCTGCGATCTCATTACAAAAGTCAACGTCTGAAGTATGCAACACAACACTTAGATAAGCCAGAGGCATTTTGGAATCAAGTGCTGTGGTCTGATGAAGTAAATATTTAACTCTTTGGCTACAATCATCAAAGGTACATTTGGAGAAAAAAAGAGTCATTTGAAGAAAAGAACACCTTGCCAACTGTTAAGCATGGGGGTGGATCTATTATGCTTTGGGGTTGTGTGGCAGCCAGTAGCACAGGAAATATTGTGCAGGTAGAGGGAAAAATGGATTCTACTAAATATCAACAAATCCTGGAAGCTAATGTCCCACAGTCAGTGAAGAAACTGAAGCTGAAAAGAGGTTAGATATTAGAACAAGACAATGATCCAAAACATACCTCAAAATCAACCGTGAACTACTTAAAGAAATGAAAGATTAAGGTTTTGGAATGGCCTTCATAGTCCCCAGACTTATTGAAATTCTGTGGGTAGATCTCAAACGTGTATGCAAGACGACCTAAGAATATTTCTGAGCTAGAAGTGTTCTGCAAGGAAGAGTGGGAAAAAAATCCTAAAGCAAGAATAGAAAGGCTGTTAGTTGGTTCAAAGAAACGTTTGGAGGCTGTGATTTCAGCCAAAGGGGATGTTATTAAGTACTGACTGACAGGGTGCCCAGACCTTTGCACATGCCACATTTACTGCTTTATTTTTTTAAATCTGTTCAATTTAGTAAATAAATAGTTATTTAATGCAATACTGTGCATTAAAATTTGCAGAAATATGTCAAGTTTAAGTTTTTTCGCTGCAGAGGTTGTTAACGTCAACAAAAATCAACAAAACGTAATTCAGCCAGGGGTGCCCAAACTTTTGCATAAAACTATTTACTTATCCAGGGTTTGACAAAGGAATGGAACAGAACTGCAGTATCGCAGGAATGCATCACGGATATACAGTGGTTTGCATTGCTTCCTACAGTGGCTACACCTTCTATTTCCAGCTTTCACAGGAAACCCTTTTTTGAAAAGCTCTGCATTAATTCTTAGTATGCACAATTTTCTAATAATGTGTGAACAGTATTGTTTAGAAAAGGTTACAAATACTTCTGGGCATATGACACAGGAGCAAACTCAACTTTAGCAACATGAATACTTATCAAGGTGTAATCATTGATTTAGTATAGACACAGGTTTATTTCCTGTAAACCTAGAATCATTCATCATGCTTCTATTATTAGATTGTTAATAGTGTTTGAAGGCCTTGAACACTTGTAGTAAAACTCAACCTTTAACCACAACTTGCATTTTATCGTTGCCACACTAAAAATAGTGTACCACACTAAAAAGTGTTTATTTCACTGAATTGCATGGGATCACACATGAGTATAAAGAATGAGAAACCAAAGTTTAAAGCAAACATTGCAGAGCAATTTTTGATTCGTACAGTTGTATTTTGAAACAATGTGTTCAATTTCAAAGTATGTTTTTTTTCTAATCTTGATAGGTATTCTCTAACAAGGAACAGAGTTTCATATATTTTTCCAATGTAATTTTTTTCTTGTTCATTTCTTTTTCACTTTATTAATCTTTTTAAAGACAGTGTTAATATTAGCAAATGCCATGATTCCGTGACACCAAAAATTCCGATAATCTTCAAATGGATTCACATACTATGTTCATGTTTTCCAGGAACCACTGAACATACAGTATGAAAGTAGTATGGTAAAGTGTCCCCTATATTAAAAAAGACAGTAAATATAATATATTGCAGTTGTTAGATGAATACATGATTTTTTAAAGGATGATTTAATAATTGACAACTGAAATAAAACTAATTACATCATATTAGCAGTTTTTAATCGTGTGAGTCCAAATGAATTGTAATGAAAGGAAAATTCCGAAAGAATTCAAATTTCATTTTTATATAGTACTCAATAACTCATAAACCTCATAATTATAGTTTACTAATCACGTTGTTATGATTTGATTTCTTGCAGGTAAGAAAATGGAAAATGATGAATAAGCACCATCCAGACAATAAACAGAAAACTCCATCAGCTGACCAAGATTTAGAAGCGCATTTGAGCTGCCCTTGGTCGATGAGTAGTGCACATCTCTTAGCTCACCCAATTATGGTGGAATGCTGTGTCTGCAGTGCTCCAGTTATCACCTACAGGATGCAGGAGGCCTGGGAGCCCAGAGAAAGAGCCCAGGTGAGCAAACAGTCAGCAAAGTTTCAACAGTTATTCTGTGCCCAGCTGTCGTACATGACTTTCTGAAAAGATCGGGGTCTAGTCTTTCTTCTATTCTTCAAGCTTCTAAGGGGCGGAGTGGTGGCTAAGGATCTGTGCCTGTGGCTGGAAGGTTGCTGGTTCAAATCCTGCAGCTGGCAGAGGAATCCTACTCTGTTGGCCCCCTGAGCAAGGCCCTTAACCCCAGCAGCTCCAGGGGCGCTGTACAATGGCTGATCCTGCACTCTGACCCCCGGCTCTCTGCCTATCTGTGTGTTTCATGGAGAGCAAGCTGGGGTATGCAAAAGGATGAAATCCTAATGCAAGAAATTATATAGGGCTAATAAAGTGATGTTATGTTATGTTATTAAATATTCCACATTGATTAATGCTTAAAATTAGCTACCTTGAGTGGATACTGGATAGGGTAACATCTTTTAGACTTTTACAGACTGTCATCTGATGGTGAGCAGGGTGTCAAAATTAATTTATTAGCCATGTCAGATATCGCCTTATCCACTGCTCCATTACGGTCTTCTGGTAAAGATAAATATTCTTTGAAAGTTCATTTGAGCCTTATTGATCCAGTTGGAGTAGTCACTTCTGTGTGTATATAACAACAGCAGCAACAGTGTCAGATTTCAAATGTTAAGCAAGGCTGGGCCTGGTCAGTAGTATGATAGGAAGATGTTGGTGGACCGGTAGAAGATCACTTTTCTTCTGGGTAAGAATTCCCAAACTATTACCCAGTGACAAGGGACACTGTGTTGAGTTATTAAGCTGAAGTTCTGACAAATTAAAAGCTCCAAGTTCCAAGCTCTTCCGGCCAAGGTAGAGGTGTTAATACGATGTGTCCTCTCTAAAGTTTACTCTGTCCTTTCATAAATAGCCTTTCTAATTGAATTGTGAAGTAATTCTCTAATTTTCCCATCTAATCTGCTGTGTAGTACTAGGCCTGCTGGCCCATAATGGCTGCCACACTTCACCCCTGTGGTACTGCACTGCATTTGTGAAGTGCAGAACATGGAAGATTTGAGGAAGCATGGAGAAAAGGACAAACGTAAAAGGGCTGAATTATTTAAAGGCCACAAAATAATAGTTTAGCATTGGGTTGTTTAATGGGTGTTTTAAGAATATTTAGGGTGTTTTAAGTAATTTTCATACATTTCCCTGGAATTTAGCTCAAAGTTAAGAAGTGTGGTTGCTGCACACCACATATCTTGTGATGTCCACAAGAATCTGTTTGCAATTACAAGTTTCTGAAAAGTTACATTTGACATTCCGGGATGTGTTATAAGTGACCAAAGAATAATACTAATCATGAAAACAATGTATTCATTTTTCTAAATGAGTTACGACTTTCCATATAACCACAAACCCCTTGATGTATGTCCAGCATCTTGAAAAGTTTTAAAACCCAATTATAGGGCCCAGGAAAAGAGTTTATTATTAACAATCTGGTTCCATTTCAGACTTTTTTTTTGTTTTCTTTTTCTTATGTACACCCAGTGGGCAAAATAACTTAACTTTGGTTTAAGCGCATTAAGATTGTTTTTCTTTAAATTTAAACATTTTCAACTAGACTTGTCATCAATTACTGGCTAACAAAAGTCTGAAATGTTGGTTTTAAGGGAATTCCAAGCCATTTCTGTATTATCAAAAGAGTAAAACTCTCCATATTTGAATTTTTTAAAAAAAATCTATGGGAAATAATATTGTGCTCTGTGATGCCCATAAAATATAGATAGGATTTATACATAATATGTAATTTAGAATTTACTCTTTCGCCCTTCAATATTATTTTCAAGTAAAACTTTCAATACCATTAAAGTAAATTCATTTCTTAGAAACTTTAGAAAATGTTATGTCTTTTTCTTCAGTGTTTGAGGTGATTCTCTGTGAGTTGTACCAGTGGATTTTGAGTTGAATATCAGCTAAGGGATTTTAATTTCATAGCAATTACATTTGTTTGCAGTGATTGAAAGGATCTTGTTTATACAGTCTTGCCGCCTTTGCTCATATTTTATTCCCAGCTTGCATTTCTCTAATTCCACCATCTGAAATGGGCCCTTTATCTTTCCCTTGCAGATAAATGTCCATGTGACAGATGGTGGAGCAGATGTGCTGACATGCTATTTTTAAGCAATGCAAAACTGTATATGAGACTATTGGGCACACTTCAGTGTGAGCAGGCTTGCTGTATACTTCTCAGTCCTCAGAATGATGTGAAATACTAGGTCAGTGGAGAGACATTTTAATGATGCACACTAGCAAAATATGTACAATTTTAAAATGCTGGGGCCTGAATGAGGACTTGAAAGCACACAGAATGTATGTTTACCAACAGGTGACACAACGTGGAAATATTGAATAAGAAAGGTCTCGGGATATTTTAATTAAGGACACGGTGGCACATTGCAGCGATCGTTAGTGCTGCTGCCAGAGTTTGATTCCAGCCTGGGGTTCTTCTGAGCACAGTTTGCGTGGTCTTCCTGCGGTCACGTGGATTTTCCTGTTTCCTTCCAGAGTCCAGAGACATGCTGTCTGGGTTAGATATTACCTCTAAACCCTCCCCTCTATACATGTGTGCATAGCCTGCAATCAAATGCTGTCATATCTAAGGTGTATCCTTATGATACTAAGGATGTATCATAAGGACATTTACAAACTAAGGAGCCTGTGAACGATCCTCCTAAAATAGTAACTAGGCAGAGGAGTATCCCAACACAATAAACAGCCGGAAGAATGGTTATTTGTTGTGCAGTGGATAGTATTGCTGTCTTGCAATACTGGGACCCTGGCTTCAATTCCTTGGGTACATCTGCATGGACTTTGTATGTTCTCCTCATGTTTCTGTGGCTGTCCTTTAGGTGCTCCAGTTTCCTCCCACAGTCCAAAGACATATTGGTAGATCATGGAAAAATTCTGGGAAAATTGTCCCCCTGGTGTGAGTGTGTGCATGTCTTTATGTGTTTGTGTCTGTGTGTCTGTCCTGTGACGGACTGGAACCTCATTCAGGGTGTATCCTGCCTTGTGCCTGTTGCTTCAAACCGTACAGTTTTTAGTAAGGACTAAGTCGATGGTTGAGCACTGAAACTTCTGTACTCAATTTGGTGCCCCTGCTCCTTACTGAAAAACTAGTCTGAGAGACTGTTCTCACTGAGACACCCTTTCTCCTGTGTGGTCTACCTGTTTAAAGTAAAATCTAATAGGAACCAGCTGCAACCCAAGTGTGAATGTCTGTACTTATTTTCCTGAAAATTATCCCTCATCCACTCTCCAGCAGCATAAACCAAAAAAGAAAGATCAGCAAAACAGCTGCTCCATGACAAAGTCATTCAGCCAATCTAGTATATTTGGTTTGTAGTAGCTAATTGATTCAAAGATCTGTCCCATCCAGCCATTTCTGTTATCAACTTCAACAAACAGAGCATTGACGTCAGACAGGGTATCGGCTTCAACAACAGAGCTAGGGAGTGTGTCCTCCACTCCCACAACTTATTAGATTTAAATGCTAATACTAGAGAAATTTCTTTAGGTGCTAAATGTTATCAGGCTAACAACAATACAGTTGAAATATTTAAGACATCAGGGTAACTCAATTTCAGCAGTTTGACATAATGTCTAAAATTACTCTGATATCTTGAATATTTCCCATCTACACTAACTGTGTTGCAGCAGGAACAAACTGGACTTCAGAGAAATCCTGCAGTCTTTTCACAAGGACATTGGTGCTTCCTATATAATCAAAACAATTTATATTTAACAAGGAGTTGTGATTAGAATGTTTCAGTACATAGAACACCGGCATGATATCTAAAAACACTAAAATACATAAGCTGATGCAAATACTATTAATGTTCAGAGGATTTTTTTTTCAGGAAAGTGCCAACTTCTCCACATACTTAAGTCTTTGATTTGCATATTTGAAGAGTTCATATACTTAATGAAATAGACTAGCAGAATAAATAGGAATAAGAAGTTCTTCAACACCTTTTGGAGAAGTTTTATTAAATGCACTCAAGCATGCAATATTAAAATACAGAAAATATAACATTAAGACTTACTGTACAGTATACGTTATTGCTTCTGCAGAGAAAAAAAAAGTTTGGTGTAAAAAAGGCTTAAAAGCCAGAAGTATTACCAGTCCATTGATATTTCTCTTAATTGTTTTGAACTCATTGTAACATTTAGGGTCACATCTGATAGAGCAGAAAAAAAATGTTCAGACCAAACTATTGTACTTATCAGTTCACACTCTTATCATGGAAAGCAAAAAATGCTTATCAGAAGCACTATGCATAAGGCTCACGGCCTGAAAGCACACAACTGCTGTACTTAGAGGAGATGCCACTTTATAGTGTCTTTCGTAAAAAAATATGTTATTTTGTATTTTTATTTCATGTGACACTGTGACACTCCCCGCACAATACTGCTGAACAGGCTGGTGTATTTAATAATTAAAAATAGTTTAATTTGTCTGTCTTACATCTCTTTTACTAATTTCAACAAGCATGAGAATTCATGCCCAAAGAATTATTGTATACAGTTTTGAAAAGGCAAACATTGGATGTAGCATTTGACAAATGTGCATCTAAGCTTTCTAGCACACCTAATAGCAATCCCCTCTCCTAAGTGTCCTGGGGACTGTCCACTCCAAAGGTATTGGGGCAGTAAAACTGAACCTGCTCTTGCTTTATAGGCAAGCAATATGTATTTGTGATCACGAGATTAATATGAATGACAAGTACTATGTAACATATATTTTGCATTTTGGGGTAATTCCATGCATTGATTATATTACTGTAGAACAAATCATACATTGTGTACAACCTAGTGATATCAAGTTACCATAAGTACTGGTATCCATTTACATACATTCCACACTGGAAAAGTAGGTACGTGGTTGCATACTGCTTTGAGGTAATAAGTAACACTCTTTATGGGATCAGTGGAGATGCTTTGTCACATCTTTGCTGTAAATAGTTTGAGTTCTTCTCTATTCCTGGGTGTTTGACGTCTATTTTTTTTCTTCAGCACGTTAACTGCATGCTCAGTTAAATCGGGAGATTGACTTGGCCAGTCAAAGATTTTCCACTTTTTCCTCCCGATGAGCTCATTGCTTACAATAGCATAGTTTGCTGCAACAATGAGAAGACTCTGTATCTCAAGCCAAAGCTTTGAAGTAACATTTGAAGTAATTCCTTAACCAACTAGAGAATATTTTTAAGAACATAAGAAAGTAGATAATAGAAGAGAACATCCGGCCATCTTTCCGTTTGGTAATTAGTAACTTATTGATCTTAGGATCTCATCCATCTGTTTCTTCAACGACATGGCTAGGTATCTTGTTCCATAGTCTCACAACCCTTTGTGTAAAGAAGTGCCTCCTGTTCTCACACTTAAATGCACTTCCTCATAGCTTCCACTTCTGACCTTTCATGTTTCACTGTTAATACTGAAAACGTTCACTGGGCTGATTTTGTCAGAATTTTGAATACTTGTATCAGGTGCTCTCGTACTCGAGACTAAAAAGGTTCAGCTCTGTTAGTCTGGCAGAGCAGAACATTCTCTTAGGCCTCAGAATAGATCCGGTTGCTCTTCTCTGGACAGAATCCAGAGTAGACTACTTATATATAGTTCAGCTGAGCTGGTTCTAATATACTATTCTAATACCATATGATCAAACACTTAGATCACCCTGCTTCATCTTTCCATATTCACTTTTGTGTTTTCATATAAAAATGATCTATATCTTCAGCAGACAACAATTAATACCAAGAGGATTACTCTGCATATGTAGCTTCATTAAAAAACATGTTTCTTATTTAAAACAGTCCACTGTGTGACATATTTAACTTCTAGAGATTTTAATATTCCTCTTAGAAGACTATGTTCGTGATAGATAAAGCAAAATCAAGTGGGTTTTTATTTTAAAATGAGGAGTGATGGCATGCCAGTTATTGGAAACAAAAATATTGGCTTTATAGAATAAACTACTCTGTTTTTGTTGAAAATAGAGAGATGATGCAGGTGGGTTTTATTTGCATGCTCCATTACATTTCTATATATCTCCATAACTTTAATACATTTCCATTCCAATATACTGTTTATTCAGTTGCCAGTCTCACAGATTCAGTACATATCTTTAAAAATAACACTAATATACTTAGACATATTCTCTTGACTCTGTAGGCAATAACGTTTGAAGAGCCGGAAGTTTTTTTTTCTTTCATTGAGATTTTTCTTGCAGTGAGTTTCTGTTTGGATTTCTAAGACCTGTCAATACTTTTCAAAGAAGATTTTGGTACTAAGGAAGGACTTTCATTCAGTCTTCAAAGGAAAAGGAACTATTCTGGGAAGCAGAGAGGATTCTGTCAGTCAACTATGCTAGTATTTGATAACGTACAGGATTTTCACCGCAATCAAAAACTGTGGGATTAAACACACCAGTGTGCCATTTCTCCATGCCTTGTGGGAACTGTGTCAAATAAAAAGAACTACATTCTACACTTTTATACAAATATAAACTTCTATAAGGAAGTCTTATGCTTTCTGTTACACATATGTATAATGTATTGAGATGCTAAATGAATATATTTGAATAATATCCTTAATTATATAAAACCAGAAACAGTTGGAGAAAATGAGTAAAGTCTCAAATGGATGGGAGCAGATGGCAAACAACATTTTCTCAGTCTCATTTCCTTATTGTTTCTCAGAATTCCATGGTGTCAAAATGAAGTGGTGGTTTAATGATTCTGAGTTTATATACTGTATGTTGTACCTTTCATTACTGAAGCTTTCTTAATAGAACCAAAAATCCAAAAGGAAAAATGCAGTTTGCATTCATTTTTAAGGTCAATTTGTACCCATTTTCATGAGCATGCAATTGTCAAACAACTAAATACTTTTAATATCAAGGTACAAAACATATATAAGTAATGTAAAGTAACATATAAGTAATTAACTTTGTGATAACGAAAATAAACCTCAGTTCCTCAAGCATTTTAGCTACAGGAAATAACCTCAAATGTTGAGGACACCCTGTTTAATTCAAATACAAGCAGACTGTCTGGATGTACTTGAATTTGTGTTTTTTTAGACAAATGTTTAACTGTTGCACAATACTTATTCTAGAAGCACCAGAAGAAAGTGTGAACCTTGCACTGGCATTTCACTTGCTTTAGTTCTTTAGTAATGCTGTGCAGGAATGCAGATAATATGGGTTACACAACATCTGTGAAAATTTGTAAAAAAAATATTTTTCAAATGAGATGGGTGATTTTATTTTAGCATTTATAAAGTACACGTTCCATGTAGTGTTCAGAATGTGCAATATTCTTCTGATTGACTCCACATGGGGTTAAATATTACATTAAAAAGAGGATAAAAATAACATGGCCAAGACTAAGGGGAAAAAAAACTGTTTGTATCAGGGTATGCCACACTGTAGGCAGAGGCAAAAAAGCATCAGTTCCCGCAGACCTCTGTAGGGTCACAGTGGACCACAATGCCTTCACTATGAATATACTGTAGCTTTTCCTCCCTTTGTTGAGATGGCAACAGCGTTATCTGTGTAGTCTGTGTTAATCAGAGAATTGATGCTTGCACTGACCTGAAACCACCATTACAAAGGAACTTCATACTGTCATGTTTTAGTAAAAGCAAATATTACTGTAGAAAACCATGGGAAATCACAGGTAAGCAAAAAGTGACTGTGTAAACCATGAAGCAAACTATAGGAATTTATTATACAGTGTGGTATAAGAAAGGTAAAATACACGAAAAAGCAAAAACAGTGTAAATAAACAGTGATACTTTTTTAGGGAATGGACAAAGCAAAATAAAGACAAATAATCAGTCTGAATTTCCAACATTAGGAATATATATTCCAAAACAGCAAACATTTTTGTGACCCACCTTTTTTTTTGCTGTTCAGTAAAGTAACAAAAAAAAAGAACACTTTATCATACGTTGTGATGCATTTGCCTCTCAGCCACTAAATTCATAAAAAAACAATTGGCTTGACATAACTATCCTCTTGAAAGCTGTTTAAAAAACATTGGAGAATGAATTTCAGGTTTCCTGCATTAACATGGCCGGCAGCATCCTAGAAAGGAAAGTTTCAAGACCTTTCTTATGTTTTATGACCTTTGGTAACTCTAAAGTGGAAGAAATTCATTTATTTATTTATTCATTTATGAAGCTTCAGTTACTATTGATATTATAACTCCCATCTCTTAAAAAGAAATCCCTCTTATCATTGCTCAGAAGCTGTCTAGAAACAAAATTCAGATGAGAACAGAGCTTGCCTTTCTGGCACGGGTATAGTTGCTTCGTAATGGAAAAGGGACAAGGATGTGTCAGACTGCCCATAACGGAGACAGTTTCTTCATACTGAGGACGACTTGGACAAGAATATGACAACAGTTACAGTATCAGAAGCTAATTGTACTAATAGAGACACAGGAACTTTTCAGGAGCAGGGTTACTGGAAATCAAAAAAGGGCTATGAAAGGACAAGCAGAACGGCTTTTTTGTTAAATAGACAGAATAAAATGGAGCATTATAATCCTCAAGGCAGTCATTAAGGAGTTTTTTCACTGTTTTCTGTGTGGTGAAAAAAAATACAATTAACAGTCATAGGCACTATAGTGCAGAAGGGACTTGGCCTATTAAAATCCTTCAGATCCACACACAACAACCTCTGAGAAACTATACTTTGGCTTTATCACATTTGCAAAAGACTTTACTGTGAACAACATAAGACATACGTCTTTGTAGTGCAGCGTTCAGACAAAGTCTTTACTATTCAAGAAGGCTTTCCGTCTCTGGGAATCTTTAGTGACTGTAGATCTCATCTGGCTTTCCCTCCACCATTTTATAGATGCCAGAAATAAAAAAGAAAAGCAAACATTTTCACTGTATAAGGCATTACTTCTGTCAGCACTTGATGGCCTTTTAATGGTTTTCAGGTCTCTACATGTAGGGGAGGCTGCCAGTTATCTTGGCAGGTGCCTGATTTTGCTGTGTTGGTGGCCAGTGTAGCTCTTAGAGGTAACAGACCCCCCTTGGTCATGTATTAAATTCTGGCCTTTTTTAAAGAAGAAAACTGTACGGTACTGCGTCCCCTGCCATCGCAGCCTTTTGTATGACTTTACAACAACTACAGCTACACTACAGGGTGTTATTTTCGGTACCTTTCACACGATGTGCAGAAACATTTTTATTTACTACACAATTTGTAGGTTCTTTTACAAGGCTCAGACTTGAAAAACTCTCTCCTTTCTCTGTACTGTCCTTCCTAAACATCTGAATACATTTTGGAGTTTCTGGACAATGAGAAGTGATTATACTTCATATGGTCTTCCTGCCCTTTTAAAGCAAGACTTGGCAAACGATGGTTTAGAAATGATGCTGGGTAACTGCCCTCTGAGATCAGTTTTCAAAATCTTTCAATTAGGGGAGGTTTTTATTTTCAAGTCTTACCAGACCTTTTTGAAGACAAACAATCGACAATCAGAAATATAAACTATATAAACTATATAAAATATATAAACTTCAAGTATTAGTAGAAGGGTTTTTTTTTATCAGATAACCTCACATCTGTTCATATTTAAGCTGTTTCAATCACAGAGTCATCTATTCTTTAATGTAAGGCAGCAGGGTGTTTCTAGTTATGGGGCACCGGCTTGGCTACAGCAGATGCATGTTAATTATGCCCCCAATGTCCACCATGATCAGACCGAGCTCCTTAACAGTCACCCCTGGAAGCACAGATCTGTCTCTTGCAATGAAACTTAAGTGAAAATTCTCTGTGAGTCTTATCTGATGCCCAAAATTGCTCATTGTTCTTGTTGAGGTGTTAGCACAGTTCAATTTTGCTAAGATTTTGCTTTTTTAAACATCATTACTCTGCGGCATAGAAAACATATTCATATGTAGGCTGTTGGCACAGATAGCGGGTTCACACTAGTTCCACAAATCTACAAATTACTTTTCTCTATTAATCCCTTTCCAAGAAAAAAAAATTGTATCATTTTTGAAGTGTGTGGTTGGTTCCTCTTTAATTTGCATGTCAAGCATCTTTTTAATGCTCATGACACAGACAGTTGAAAATAGATAATTCACATATTTGACAAGCTGCTAAGGTTGTGTTACACATGAAGTGCTTAATTAGCCCATGCTGTGCTGAGGGTGAAATGTGATCACCCCAGGGGGGAGTATGCTGGTTTCCAGCAGCTGGTTTTATTTTACTGTACCTCCTCTCCTCTCTGTGACTCGGCTGAAGCTTGGCACAGGCAGATTGCGGGTAGTGGTGACAGAGGTTGTGATGACGGGTTAAGGTTCAAGCTGAGATAATTCCACAAAAGGTCAGGTCATTTGCTTCAGCTGATGAAAAGTGGCAAAATCGATGTGGGGAGTTTCTGTTGTTGCTATCATTGATTATTTTTATGCCTTTGACATATGACTTTATGACTCTTTGCTTGTTTCTCTTTGCTCTATGGAATCCATAAATTTGTAAAGACAGAAATAAAATAGCTAAGGAAACAATAACATTACTGATGTTTTATTCAATGGAGAAAGAAAATATATATCCAGTATATACAGTAAATGTATTGTGCATCCAGTAATAAATAACTTTACAGGGAATAATACTGTAGCCACACTGACTTCTTAAATAATTTTTTTATTATTCTTTATAATTTCAATGAAGGAACTTTAATTCCATTTCAAAACATTCCACACATACACTTGACCAAACTGTTACCCATTCATGGACATGTAAACGTGACTCGTATTTAAATGCACACACCGAATCTTCAAACTGGGTCATGTGATCGGACCACAGTGGGAAGAATGGGCTCCCATAGAAATCGAAGTAATAGGTCACCTATAGCAACAAACTGTCACGTACAAAGAGTCTGGGTGAAAGATGTCTAAAATGAGCACATTCTAGACTGTGAGAAGGCTGTATTTTCCCAAGATTATATTAAATTATGGAACTTGGAGTTATAAAAAGTCTCCCAAATGCACTTCATAGTCAAATGCCTTTGACTAGATTACATTTGATGTCAAGGATGCTAATGTAAAAGTCTGTTTATAATAAGACTATTTTTCTCTATATTTATTCTGGGATATGCGTAAATGACTCAATTCAGTTTCTATTTTACTTTTTTGCTGAACTATTATCCTGTATTTTACTATTACTCCAGGATGTTATATGTTATTACTCCCCTCCATAAATATAGTGAATGTCATTCAGAAGATGTACTTTATGTCAGGTAAAAATCTCTAAATATAATTAATCATTTTGTCAAACAAATAATAAATAACTGTTTGCTTCTAAAACACAATTTCTGGATTTCCAGGATTAAATAGAAAAGCCTAAATTTGCTCCTTCCACTTGCTAAGTTTTTCCATGTATAATTTCATGAGTATATGATAAGCATTTGAGAACAGACAGCGTATTCTCTGTCTTTATTTCATTTTTTCATATTATGGTTGTTGTTTTATATTAAAATACCATGAAAGCTGTTCACGTCAATGGATTACAGACTTTACAATAATTTGGAGCATTACATAATCATTACATATTACATAATAGCTTAAAATGTTTTTATTTTTGTGCATTGTTATTCATATGGTCACAAATTCTTCATATACTGTTCCCTTTTTTCCTCTTAAGTGCATTTGGGGAGAATTTTTATAGTATATAGTATATTGTAGTATATGAAGTGAGACATGTTTGTTTTTTATTTTAAAAAAATCTCATTATATTCTAAAATACTTTGATTCCATTCCTCTTTCCATTTTGCTTGGTGTGCAAGGGAGAAAAGTGCTTCCCAGTGCTGTTGAATCTCACTGTCAGATTGACCCTTCCAATTTCAAACTACTGAACCCTGGAATCAGTGGAAGCTGCAGGAAAATCTTGATTGCTCTGTTTTTCAGCATCTTCCCCAGTGGAGTTATGTAGCATGATTTTTATTTAAAGGGGAACAGTAGTCCCAATTTCTCAGCCCAGTGATTTAATCTCAGTAACAAAAAAAAATCAAAATGTTTTTTTTTAAAACAAAAAATCGAGAAAACAAAAAGTCAAGAGCAATATTTCTATTGGATTAAAAGTGATGTATTCACAAACCTGCTTGTTTACAATGTAATAAGGCCGCTTCACGTCACTGGAAGTTTTGTTGCCTCATTCTGAATTGCAGAATATGGCACTGCACATACCTGGAAATTTAGTCAATTCTGTGATATAATTTGGAGGTTTTACAAGTTACTCTTTTACTTTCATTGTGGTTTGAAATACACGTATCAATGCTGACTCCTTCTAACCCTGAAATATCAAAATAGCATTGCAGTTCCCCTTTAACAAACTAACTTCAAAACAAGAAGTGGTCACTGTGAGAACCAACCCAAGATTGGAAAGATTTGAAAATATGACAACTCCCATTCTCATTGTCATATCTCACGATACAAACCGAGAAATGTTTTAGTTATAGCACACAGTAAGTGTTGAATTTTTGATTGAGATGCTGGATTACTGCCAATGATCTAACCTTACAATGAAGGTATTTCATTTATTTTTCCACACTTTATTATTTTATTATTTTATTTTTCGAGTATGCAGAGTTTGATAACGGCAGTATCCGTTTTTTTTTTAAGTTCATGTTTTGTGTTCATGTCTTTAAAATACTGGTGGTTACCTGTGCCCTGAGGTAACAGTCACTCTTCCAAAGTACTTTGAGGTTGTGTTCAATGTGAAAAGGCACTCATTAAATTCCTGACTTATTTTTGAAAAGGGATGAAAACAGCATCAACTGTGGAAGGTAAAGAATCCTAAGCGTAAGGTACTTACAGATCTTACATCATACAATAAAATACTGTAGGTATGTCACTGGCTGTCTGATTAAGTCCGAAGGAATGTGCATCTTGTAAGTGATTCACCTTGTTTTTGAGCAAAATCATCAGTAGAAACTGATTGACAAATCCTTGGCATTAAAAGAAAACAAGCTCCACGTTGAACATAAATAGGTTGCAGGCTGAAAAGGATTTTAGGTCACGTGGACCTCAACCTTCAGTTCATTCAAATGTAGTGCAATGGCATTCGGCACTATATAATAAAGACTTCCACTCTTATTATCTGAAAACAAGATTACTGTCTAGACCTGTTTTCCATTACAGCAGCATTGGTTAACCATTCAAACCTTAGACATGAGAAATTAGTTCATTTTTGTATTTGTGTCTGCTGAAGACAATTTTTTTATATTTATGTTAGATGTTATTAACACAGGTAGAGAAATCCCTTTTTGGCTCAGAAACAAAAGCATAATAATTGCAATAAACTTATGTTTAGCTTCTCTGATTGTTGCACTTGAACTCAACAGTTATTGAAGTTGAGCAAGTTTCAGAATACTGCTTTCAAAGTCCAGATTTTTGTATTAATTTCTAAGAGTGCACAGGCAAAGTCTCCTTTTACCAAAGCAATAAATTAGTGCCTGAATTAAAATTTTTTGGTCTGTTAATATCTTTGTGATATAATACAACACCACTACAAATATTCCATACACATATAATGGTAATAATTTTGTCCTGTAAACATTATCCCCTCATTCTGTATGGAAAAACCTACTCTGTATGCTGTTCTGCTTTATACCTGCTTAAAAGGTTGCATTTGTTTTGTCATAAGACCTAATAACAGGTGCAAATAAATATGGAATCTGCAGAAATACACAATAGGTTAGAGAAAATCTGTATTATGCCAGCAGTCATTTTAGAGTGTTGCCATTGTGTTCATTGCTAGTTACAATAAGACAAAGGTAATGTGTTCCAGAACCATGAAAGTCTTGATATTGTGTTTGTGTTTTTTATAGGCAATGGATCTGTTCTACCCAATTCTGCCAGTCCGAGAAAGGACGTATTGTTGCGATAATGACCCAGGTAACATTTCATCTTCCCTTTATAAAAGTCTAATGAGAGGCTGAAATTGCTGGCAATTTACAGAGGAAAAGATAATCACAGTTTTAGTCATATATATATATAATTATAGTTGTCCTCTTTGCTTTAGATTATGTTTCCCAATGAGGGAAAAGAAGAAATTCAAAACTGTTGTAGTGTCACACAGATACTTCTCTTCCTTTATTCCTCATGCCCTTAAGAAAAGTTTACATTGCTGCACACAATACAATTGCAAGTAACCGGAAGTCATACTTCTTAATGCTGCTGGAGTAACAATCCAATCCCAGGACCAGCTTGCATGTGAAATCTTACAGACTTTTTAATTACTGCTTTTCATGGTGGCCCAGAGCTTATCCTGGGAAGAACTGGGCAAAATATGGGATACACCCTGGACAGCATGCACAGAGACACAAACACACACACTTTCATCAGGACCAATTTTACAGAAGAAAATTAAACCTACCAGCATGTCTTTGGATGGTGGGGGGAACCCCACATACTGTAAACACGGAAAGAGCATATAAACTCCACACAGATAGCACCCCAGGAATTAAACCCAGGGCCCCAGTGCTGCAAGGCTAACCATCAACTGTGCTAACCACTGTGATTGTAGTGATTTAGCTTAAAGTTCACATTTTAATTTGATGAACTCTGCATTTCAAAGTATGGAAAGGATCATTTTGAAGAGTTTGTCACATTATAGTTTGGCTTAGTTCACTGTATGTGATTTTGAGTAGCCATTTATAAAGGAGGATATAATTTGATCCACATCTGCACAGTGTGCAACTGTAATGCACAATATTGGTTATGTAGTCTGTTAATCTTATTTTGAATGACAATTCATGCAAATCCTTTTGTATTAGTCTTGTGAAAGAGAAGGTTTGTTCTCTTAAACCAGTAAGCCTACTTCTCTCTAAATTTTCTTTTAAAACACTTTTTATGGCTTAAGGGCCAGAAGTTCAACCCAAAGGAGGCTCCAAGGTCTGGTGCTCTTCAGGAAAAGAAGTCAGCCCTTCCAGGATTGTGTTGGATGCCTGACTCGTGTTTTCAAAAAAAGAAATTCTTTTAACTCACAGTGTGCTGTCTTTAGCCACCACCATTTGAAAAAGAATGATTAATGAGACGCTTCTCACCACTGAGCCCACCAGTGATCAGGCTCACCTTTCAGAGTTACATTTTTATGCTGTTCCACTAGATTCAAAGCATCTGTTTTGGGATTCCCACTCAAATGTCCTTTTCCCAATTCCATGCATGGAAATTCGGGGAGAGCAAGTTTTAGACAGAAAGTTTGTGACTTTCTAGGGACTTCAGGTGGACTTACAGCTCTCACACGCAGCTGTCTTGTTACTGCGTAAATGAAACCTGTTATTGAGATAAGTGTTCACCCACCCAAATAGTGTAATAACACACAAGAATTAAGTGCAAATGTTTCGAGCGTTTTAGTCATAGTAAATTTGGCTTAACCTGTTTGCCTGAGGGACAACCCCCTGGCCACAGGCTCGAGGAGGCTAGAACCCCCATGCAGAGTGAGGGGTGACCAAGGGGCAGCTGCAGAGGTGGAGATGGGCAGGAGGGACACAAAAGAGAAATGCGAAGAAGATAAGGAACGCATTTATAATATTTATAGTGTTTTTTTAACTTGAGCAAATGACGTCAGGAATGATCACTGTTTAGGACAGCTGAGGCCCATTGAACAAAATCAAGAGAAACCAAAATGGTTTTAGGAAAAAAAACATATATATTTAATTACTTTAATCCCCTGATTGGGGGATATTCTTAAAATGATAACAGCTCACAGTAGCCTTTCACATAACAAAACCATGACACACATAAATGTGCTAAAGGAACAATTAGTAATTTGACTACATTCTTCGTGATCTCAGACTTGAAGACTAGTTGATACAGAGCTGTGTTTAACAATTTTCTTCTTTTACTAGCCGATTGCTTTAAAAGAAAGAATCTTTGGGTCAGTTTGGGTTTCCTCAGTGTGCACTATCAACCCATTGGGTGTCTATGAGCTTGCAGTCATTGCAAAGTCTCCTGTAATGCACTGTGGAGCACCCCACTTTTTGCTTTTGCTTTGCTTTTGTGGAGCAAAACCAAGGCATTAATTTAACCTTGCTGCAAGTACATAATAAACTAAGAAAGAAAAGAGACTACCTACAAGTCCTAGATGACTGCAACTTTCAGTTTTGAAAATTGAAAATATTTCGAAATGACCAAACTTTTAGAGTGTGACTTCTCTAAACCCATAGACCATAAGAGATGAAAAGACGCCAAGTAGAAAATAAGAAGTAATGAAGTCAACTAAACACTTCTCATGCACCAATCGTGTCTTTGGTTTGATTTAATGAAGTAGTTTAAATTAGATTTTAACAAAATCCCAGAAAATGTGATTAGGTAATGTGATTAAAAAGATACTGATCAAAACATCATTTTCAGTATGAAAAGTGGAACACTTTCAAAGTACAAGTATTACAAAGTCCATATGGGATATGGGCTACCTGAGAATTAGCATGGTTCTGGTAGTGTTGTTATATACATATACCCCATCAGCATCTACACAGACTGTTGTGGGATATTCCAGCTGCAGTCAGCAGTTGAAGAATGCCCAGTCACAGCTCTCCCTGTTGATTTCATTGGCAAGCTGCTCCAACAGATGCTCTGTTGGATTCAGGTCAAGAGACTACTTTGGGCCTGGCAAGACCTGGGCATTGTTTTCTTGATGTTGTGTTTTATCGTGGCATGGTGTAGTCATGCATTGGCCTCTTGGAAAATGAAGACTTCTGGATACCCTTAAACGTACGGAAAAAAATGTTTAAGGACTTTTCGACTGTACCATTGAGCAGTACGGTGGTACCTCAGTTTGCACAATGAAATTTCTATGTTAAAGGAGTTTCCTCCTCACATCTTCACACTTCTACGACCCTGCAAGATGGCACTAATAATGTAACAGTCAGCATAACACTCACCATGTGGCCACACACATTGTCTTCGATTAGGCCTGTTACAGAAGAAACTCTATTCATCTATGAATAACACACTTCACTACTCTCTCAGCTTCTTTGGCTCACAGAAGATAGTGATTTAGTCTCCCAGCTGGCAATATTACACCTGAACAGCCTCTGAACATGCAGTTGGTGATCTATATATATACTGTAGTGGTATTTCTTCCTAAAATTTCTGGTACTATAGCCAGTGCAGTCCACAACCAGGTATGCAGATGGATTGTACAGATGTGTCACATCTGGACTGTGGTGACCTTCTGCCCATAGGATGTGGCCTGTCCCTCGCAGAGCTATTTACAAGGTTTCTGTGGACTAGTCTGCTAATTGTTGGAGCAGAACATTTTGTTCTCCAGGTAAATTCTCTCATACACAGACCACCTTTGTTTATAACAATATCCACCATCATTACTCAAGCTAAGCATGGTCATGTTTCTTTCATTTATTAATATTATGTTGAGTGACATTTTATACATTCGTGTATAAAATAATCTTGGTAATTTTAACACAATTTTTGTTCATCCCTGAACACCTGGTCTTTTCATGAAACCATTTGATTTAAGCTCAAGATTTTGTTATCTCACAGAACAATACTTAACCAGCAAACTATCTGTTCAATAATAACACATTTAAAATGCAAATAACATTTATGTGTCAAACAGGTTGTGGCATTTTTCATTGTACATCACTCTCATTTTGCACATTGCCTGTGGGTTAATTACTCAACTAATTTTGACCAGTTTGGTCAATTTTGATCTTTTTTTTACTTTGTTAGCACTCTTTAAGGGTAAAATAAGGATAATAGTCTGCAAAATAGTAAAGTAGCATTTATCCGACATTCCCATATATCTAAATGGCCTGTGCTCAATTTTGCTAGGTTTAAGCAGTCATGATAAATTGAAACTGAATAACAGTCACTTTAGCTTTCGTCAGAACTGAACTGGTTGGAAGCAATGGAGGTATGCAGGGAAACAAATGTAGAAAGTATGCATGTCATCCGCAGAAATGGCTCTCTGTAAAGACAGGCTATGGAATCCAATTGCAAGATCCAGGTGAAGCAAGCAGAGAGGTGGGCCAGAGGATGTGCAGCACAGGCAGGCAGACCAAACGAATGTGCTGTATACGCTTTCAGCAGCTGTGCAGCATGCTGAGTATGGGGGGAGATTCAGGCTCATTTGTAAACATCCAGGCACAGGTCCGAAAAGGTCAGGCAGATACAGGTGGAATGCTTGTTTAGCACAGACAGGTGGGATCATGTGAGAAGCAATTCAGACTCTCAGGACAAAAATCCAAATGAAACAGTCCCAAACAGAGGATGGGAAAGGCCTTAAATATACAACGCCGATGAGGTAATTATCTGCTAAGTTGGAGCAGGAGGTACAGACAGCCGACCTGATCATGTCCTCACCGCAGCGGGAGGTGTTTGAGTTTGCCTGTGAATGCGGCCGGTTGCCATGGTGACCGGGAGCTGTTAGCCGGGGCTCTCCTGGGTATTATACTCTCTGCATAAAAGACTATATAAAAGTTAAGACCTCTGCTATCACAAGGTATCGTCTTTGCTATTAGGAGTTTTAGTTTTAATTATGAGGCACAGCTGAGTGCCATTACCTACCAAAGAAATGGAGATCCTGAATGATAAAGTATACCTCATCCTCATGAACGCATGAAGCTATTGCTATGAAGTCAGGTTAAATATAAAGATGATTTCAGACAGTGTAACAGAGATTTTTCCTCAGAAATTAAATATTTGGTTAGCAACTCAAGTTTGAAAACCTAAGCTATTTGTTTTTGGCTAGCAGGCATAGAGACTTTGATCACTTCTCTGATGAAAATCCAGCTGGCACAGTGATCCTAAGATAATGCATGTAGTTACACACCCAACTATATTATGGGATTTCACCTGGATATAAAGTGACAGAGTCCATGAAGATTAATAAGACATTTTTTATGTCATTGTATAGCTCTATTTAAATGCCATTTAATTATCTATAGTTATATTACATATATTTGCAGGGTGGTTAAGAGGTCTTGTTATAAGATTTGACTTTTCTTTTTTTTACAACACTAATATCTGTTTAGGGACGGAAAGTCCTTTATTCTTATTTAAAAACTTTAACAAAGTTTTGTTAATAAAGCATTTACTGTAAAGTGAAAGAAAATGCATTGGGTTCACAACACTGCTGCTCTTTCTAGACTGGGACTAGGAGTGCTTATTTCATTCTCACATAAGTCACAGAAAAGTCTTGACTGTGACTTAGTTTTAACAAACAAACCTCTGCCTGTCATAACCATGAGATAAACACTTTATGTTTGCTAGTACAATCAAACTAAAGAAGGTATCATAAAAAATCATACTCTCTTATCTCATGTGCTAACCACAGAGTTCATTTAAAATATTTCCTTATTGAATAGGCATAAAACATACATAAAATATTTATTTAGCCTTATCTACACTGCACTTGCCATTATTCTTATCCTTAAAAGTTTTTTTAAAAAACTTAAACCCTGTTTGGCTGAAATATTTGTGTCTTTTGTAAACACTATTTAATAATACTCTAATATGCTTTTCAGTGTTTCATCATTCCCATCAAGCTCAACACTTAACTGAATCCTCAGTTGAGCTAACAAGTTGCTTGACTGGAGCCTTTGCAGTTTTTTTTCCATTGAAAGGCTGGGAGTAGTACTCATGAAACACAATTGTTAAAAAGGCAAAACCTCTGATATGTTGAGGTACTGAAACCAATCAAGTGAAACTCAACAGGAAAAAAAAACAGCAAATGTATGGATCCCAAAGTTTGAGAAACTACTCTTAAACAGCAAGAAGAGTTCAGTATTGTTAAAGAGAAGTTCAAGAAATATTTGAGGTCTATTTTTTGCTCAATTTTAAAGCTAGAACAGAAAGCAAACATCTTGTTGTTATGAAAAAGAAATAGATCTTACTTTTTGGAATTCATTGAATATTAAGTTACAACATTTCGCTTTGTTGAAATTTGGGAAACTATTTCTGGGGGGAAAAAGAGATCTAAGACAATCAGAAAATAAGAAAAGAAAAATGCAATGCTGTTTGTTAAAAACTATATTGATGATGATGAACAGTAATGCTGAAAAGTAAGCAGTGAGGAGGCACAAACTGAACTCTAACACTGCACTTTAATAAGAGACACCACATATAAAAACTACAACGACAGAGAATGATGTTTTTCTTAAAAGGCTCACCTGCATAGGCCCTGGTGCCACTTCCTCCAATTCACAGCTGTAGGGGAGCCAGAGACTTTCCCAGAATGCAATGAGTGCAATGTGAGATACATCTTGGATGGGACACCAGTCCATCACAGGGAAAACACAGCCGCACACATACAATCATACCCAGGGTCAATTTTCCTAGAAGCCAATATACATACAAACTCCACACAAATAGCTACGGAAACTGAACCTAGGGCCCCTGTACTGCAAAGCAGAAATGCTCACCGCTTCACCACCATGCTGCCCATAAGTGCATTATCATATTATCTACTCGCATGTGCCCTGTACAGTGGCTGAAGAGGGAAAGCCTGTTCCTACAGTTTGTGCTGCTACAGATAACTGGGCTATCGCAGTTTCAAAGGCAGGACAGGTTTTTGGAGACATGAAATGGACCACAGCAAGTGGTTACACTTGAAAGGCTTGGAGGGGCTTTGTTGTGCAAATCCAGCCTTAACGACCGCTTGCAAAAAAAACATTGATCGATAATGGACAATCACCCTTTTTTAAATGTTTGAATTGTGACAATGGTATGATTTACAGGTGGGTAGCTGCGTCAGCATGCGTAGGCTGCAAAGGAACAAGTAATAGGTTTATTCCATACTGAAAAGAAAAGAAAGAAAACACAACGTTTCGGCCGCTCACACAGCTCACACCTGAAGAAGGCTCCACGGCCGAAACGTTGTTTTCAGCATGGAATAAAACTATTACTTGGTAATATTTACAACAGTGTTGTTAGAATTGTATGATTTGAAAGAGTTGTGTACATTGCTGTAATAAAGTTTATTTTCTTTAAAAACATTTACTTGACGTACAGACACATAATACAATTTGTTAGAAACCCCAGAGCAACAGAATATTTAATAAGAGACCCTAACCTGCAACAGTAAAGAGTCTTTTGAAATGCAGCATCCAATCAGATGTGCTAACACTCTGCTATTCAGTTTACCATCTAGCTCTCTATGTCCTTTTCAATGCTAACAATGATCAATTCTGTCATTCTGACTACCCCATCACTTCCTAAGGATCCAATTCATGCACATGAAGCTTTGTCATCCTGAGAAACGTGCTTACTTTACACAACAGCAAACGTACAAAAGCTAGAAGATGAAGTGAGCTTTGTCCATTTCCTGTTTTCGCTCCATTTTTGTGAATATCAACAAATGCAGATACAGTAAAAGTTTAGATACTGTCCTTTACGTTTAAGTTATTACCCTCAGATTTTACACATCATTTTTTTTTACTTTTTATGCAGAAAGACAAAAAAGAAGCCATCTGAAGAAGAAAAATTGATCTTGCCTGGTTCATATTAATTTGAAAATACAGCAGTTACCACAAATGTTCATTATCTGTTTTAATTAACACAGTGCTCATTGGCTACTGGTAGGCAGTTCAAATGTACATTTTCAGTAATCTCATTTTTGATTTCCCCTCAGGCCTTTTTAACATTAAAATACATTTTTAATTCGTCTCATACGAAGAGAAAATATTACATATCTTTTCTGTGCAGAGCAACTAGAATAGATGTGTTAATGTGTTATCTAAAATATAAATGATTCAAAGTAAGACCAAAGAAAAACCTCACAAGGGCCTACTCTAATAAAATTAAAGTCAGCAAAAGGAAATTTCTTAAACTTCCAAAATGTTAATATTTGATTTTTTTGCCTGAGTAAAAACATGCACTGTGAATGAGTTACATGTGCATCGTTTTACAGAGACAGACGTGTCTATTATATTCCTTATTGTTATCCTTCTGGTTTAGCAGCGAAACCTTCAGTTTTGTTCAAATTAAACCAAATACTCCTGACAAAGAACCTGAAAATTAATCATTCGTGTGATTTATTACATTATTCCGAACAAGGAAGTGGATTTGCACAACATACAGTACATGAAGGAGACCTCAATATTCCCATCATGACTCGCTCCCCAATGTGGATTAGAATGTGGATTTGTTTACTTCATTTGAAAACAGGCAGAAAGTTTCTGAAATTTCGATACCAATGCATGATGTCAATGCCATGGCAGTATGGAGGTCAGAGCTGGTGCCTCAGAGCTCTTGGCTTTTAGGTGCAGTTATGGACTATAGTGCTTTCTGTGTGGAGATTGCATATTCTCCTTGTGTTCTTGTGGGTTTTTGCTAGGTGCTCTAGTTCACTATTACTTTCTAAAGATGTGCTGGCTGGGATAATAGGTGTCTTTAAATGATGCTTGAGTCTGTGTGCTCTGTGATGGACTGCCATTTCCTTTGCCTCTTATGTCGAATATGGGTTGTTTCAGCTTTTACCAGGAAGAAGCGGCTTTCTGATAATGGATGGATGTTGTTGCTTCTTGTAGGATTAATAAATACTGTAGAAGCTGCAAAGGAAATTCAAAACGATTTATATAGTATTCAAGATGAGGCAAATGCTGTACTTTGCAGATGATGTTTTAAGTAGACAAGTGCAGAGTATGATATGTAGGTAGCAAAAAAGTACTTATGAAAATACTGAATGTTTCTGTTGACACATAATTTACATATTGTAGACAATGCAGTAATCAAAAGACAGAATGTTAAGTTATATAAGAGAAGCAGAGAGGTGGCATGGAGGCTAAGGCTATCTGTGCCTGTGGCTGGAGGGTTGCTGGTTCAAATCCTGCAGCTAGCAGAGGAATCCTACTTGGTTGGGCCCCTGAGCAAGGCCCTTAACCCCAGCTGCTCCAGGGATGCCATATAAATTGCTAACCCTGCACTCTGACCCCAAGCTTCTCTCCCAGCCTGTGTGTCTCATGGAGAGCAGGCTGGGGTATGTGAAAAGATAAATTCCCTTATGCACGAAATTGTATATGGCTAATAAAGCAATGTAATCTTATATGGTTAAAAACATTGTTTGAACACATTAAAAAGAAATATTCACCATGCTACAAAAAATGCATTGATGCTTTGGAATAATTTCAGAAAAGAGCAGACTAATACATCTCTGGACCTAAAGGAATCGCTGACAAACTGAAGGAACTGACCCTTTTTAGTCTTGAACAGAGAAGGCTACTTGGGGACCTGATTCAAGTATTCCAGAAAGACAAACCCAGTGGGTTTCTTCTGAATTGAGATAAACTGGAGGACAAAAACTTAGATCAGGAGGGCCCCTCTTTACACAAAGGGTTGTGGGAGTCTGGAACAAGCTACACAGCCAGGTTACTGAAGTAGATTATTTTTAAGACGCAGCTGGATGTTATCCTCAGATAACTTTGTTAAAAGCAGCCAAATGATCTCTAGATTAACTTAATTGCCTCCTCTCCTTTTTTAAACCGGCCTTAGGTTCTTGTGGTATTATGTTGTCTTCCTGCCTGAATAGCACTCAAAACTGGTTATTACTATTATTTCTAGATAATGCTGCTGTTTTATTAGTGTAAGATGTATATAAATTATTGGAATTTTGTTATACTAAAAAATGCTTGTCTGTTGAGGGTTAAAATGTATCATTTAAATAAGATTTCAGGACAAGACACTCAAAAGAAAGCATATTTTTGCCAGTAAATATTGAAAAAGTAATGCTTGTCTTCAAAATAGAATCAGTCTAGGACTTCTTAAAAGAAGCATATCATTGTAATATAATAGTTGAGGGTAAAAATTCCTCTGGCCATCATGGAGTTACAGCTATTATCACAATCCACAAGAGAATATGTAAGTGTTAGAGATGGACGGTATTGTATACGCTAGTGAATCTAGCCATCGGGACACACACACAGCTTAACTGCATTTAATTTTGACATAGTGTGTCCATGTTTTCTCTCATTTGAGGGCTGATACCCAACAGCTAAAACTATTAAAGCTGTGAAAATAATCACAGTGGGAGAATTACAAATTGGAAAGCAATTTCTGTGGTAGAGTTTTTTTCTGTTATATTATGACATTACAGAACATTAATTGCAATCTTGACCTCTGTTGCTTATAATGTAATGTGCAAGGTTATGACTTGGACTTAATACTCAAGAATGTCCTTCAGTATAAACACCAGGGCCATATGCTTAATAGCTTACACCAGAGTTTATTGATCTTAATGAGACTTAATAATCAACTCCAAGAACAGTCCATGCAAACTATTTTCCACTTCTTCCTCCTGCAAGATGAAAGAGTGACAATCTCCAACAGCTATCTGTATTCAGAGAAATTTTCCAGATCTACCTGAGGCTGAACATTTCAAGGTAAAAGGCTCATAAAATCTATAAATAGTTGGAGATCTCTTGCTTCTAGGTAAAACACATCAAATAAAACTACTTTAATCTTGTGCATTTTCTAACTCCACTGTTGGAAGACAGAAGCAGTAATTGCATTTAAGCCTTACAATCTTCCCTTTAAATGTCTGACAAATACAAAATAAAATTTAAAAATTATCTTCTTAAATGCAAATAACCACTATAATATATGAGTATAAATTAAATGGAATTCTATAGTATGGCAAAAACGAGATAAATCTAATATGAATATTCCTGTCTCATTTTCAGAATGAGTAGTATATTTTGCTTGAGACGTTTTTTATACATTTCACCTGTACTATAAACAATGTCTGATTTATTTTTGCTTTTAATTGCTTTAATTTGATTTGAGAATAATATCTTAAGGCTAAGACTCTTAGAATTACATGTTTTAATTTAATCTATCATCAGGGGTCCGGGTTGGGCGGTGGGGGTAGTATGGGGGAGACTTAATGCCCGGACCATATTTCTAGTTCTGTTTTGGCACTAACTGCTCAAGTCACTTCCAGAAAGAAAATTTTCCAGAAGCTAGAAAATGAAGATTGGGCAGGGCCTCTCCGCCTTAAGGTATCCGGTACAGTGAGCAAAGGAATGCTACTCTTAACATAAATTCCCTTAGAAAAAAAAAGTTCCTGTCAAGCACTGAGTCCGTCCGCCTGCTTCGGGTCAAGTTTAAGAAATCCTCTCCACTGTCATTGATATGTGAGTTACAACTCTGTTTTGTCTTAAGTTCAGAAAAATGTGAGCGATGTATTATTTGATTGACTTTCTCAAGATCCTTTAGCTTTGCCGTAAGTTTAAGGTCAAACTGCAAATGCGTCTTGGCTCAGAATCCACTGCAGTCATGTAATTTAGCATTGACCCGATTTTAACACTGTATTCTTATCTATGCAAATATGGGTTGATTATGGGTCTGGGCTGATATATTTAGCTGTTCTGGTTGAGGCAAGTGTTCCTTTGTTAACTGATCTGATATCGAAGGAGCTGGGAGAAGGGTATTGCCTTAGTGTGGAAATATAAACGAGAATGAGGACTACTGCAGAGCTAAAGGGTTGGTTTATTTATTGGTTTGCCTTTAGATATCATGATTTAAGAATATAATTGAACAGTCTGAATTTGCGATCGTTTTTAATTCTCATCGTCACCATCTTTTTCTGTTGTTTTTCTTAACTTTGCTGCACAAAGTTAAACTAAATTTGAAAGGAAGTAAAAGTTCTTCATGGTATTTCCAAAGTGTCGAAACGAAGAATATAGAGCAATCGGTGCCACGTCTTATCTGCGGGCGAAGTACTGAAGTGTGTCCTTTTACACCCTCCAGTTTTGTATATTTTGCATATTTTTCCGTTATCGAAAGAAGAGCGAAACTATACCTGTAGTGCTTTATTTTAATATTTTCTTTGTAGGAATTTAACGGTTACATTAGAAACAGCTCAGCTAAATGTCTATTTGCTAAACTATGGTAGATACTATTAGTATGATATTTTGTATCCGAAATGTATGAACTTTCGTAATAGTCTTTTTTTAAAACCGTAAATGGCTCATTAAAGTGCGGCCAAAGCATGAATTGTATTTTACAGCTCATTCGATATTGTCTAGTGTAATCTATGAAACTCACTTTATATAATAATGGCTACCATGTGGAGAACTTCATTCGGTATTGTTTCAAGTGAAATAGTTGTAGAGATCTCCACAGTTATTTACCGTTTTGCATGGATTTACACTAATATTTACCGTTTTGCAGAAAATCATCAATATATTTATGTTTTATGGCGATGGCAGGATAACCTGTCAGCATTAAATTAGCTACTGAAATCTGCTACTGAAAACGGTATGGATGAATTTAGTAACAACTATTTTTTGATCAGAGAAAAATATGTCGGAATTTTAAAAATTTACGGGTGAACATTTCCGATGCATTTTAAAACCAGGTCATGTAAATGCAATTTTGTCGTGGAGTCCCACTTAGCGGTTATTTTGTTAACTGCAGTCAGAGGAATTTTCGTCGTTGCGAAAATGCGAATCGCCTGAATGGAGGGTGGTGGTAAATAGTGAAGCCACAGTACTGTATAGCTTTGTTTTTCCGGCAAAGTGACCTCAATCTCAAAACAATCTGAAAAGCAAAATAAACACTTTGTATTATCTGTGGAATATCGATCTATTTTCGTACAGGTGTTAGTAAAGGACATTTACATTTTAATGTAGAAAATTCATTATCTTTCTCGTTAATAAATACTGTTGGATTTGAGTCGCTGTTTTTCTATGAGGTTGGAGGATGCATGTTTAAAGATGTTACTCAGGGTTGCTGCAGGCAGAAAACAATTTATGATTCATCTCGTCGGCTCGTGTCAAGTACTTCACAGCAGTTTTCCGAAACTGAATTGAAATTTAGTCAAAAACGTTTGTTGAAATTAAAATCCAGGCTGTATGAACACCAGTCCACCACAGTTTTCTCCTTTTTCATTTACAGAAGGCTTCCTTTATACATTGTAAACTCAGTAATCTCTAACAGATTGAGATTAAATTTCTCAGGACAAATTGATATGTAATTCAGAAAACCGTTTTCTGTAACATTTTTCTAAGGGTTTGCCAAAGTTATTGTAGATTTGCTGTTCAATAATCTGGAGCGTTTTACATTCTACTTTTAAAACGATTGTCAAGTTTTTCGAGATTACTCAACATAATGTAGATCTTGACACCACGGGACATATGAAAACTAAGTTTATCTACAAAAAACCAAAACAAACTAGAATAACAGCTTGCGACGTAAAAAACAATAAACTGCACTTTGTGTATTGTGTTTAGGGCACGTTAAAAATAAAAGGGAAATTGTATGCAGAGAAAACAAGTTTGAGATTCTTCTGCTGCTGATTTTTAGACTGTTTGAAAACATCTCCAGAGACGTAAAGATTCAATGAGTTGTGTTTTACGTTTCGCAACATTAATCCGGACATTGCACATAATGTACCACTGCTGTACTTTACAAGAAGTCCTATTTGTTTGAATGTGTGTTGCGTTTCTTCTGTGACGCCAGACGGCTCTGGGTGGAGTTTTTAATGATTGATCTACTCAAGGCACCGAGTGTCTGACCGTTTCGACACGCCCCAGGAAATTCGTAGCTGCAAAATCATGTTACTTCTCAGTTCGCACCCACCTACTTCCCCTCCAAGTATAAATACCGTTGGGGAAAAAATCTCGTTAGTTAGAGCACTTTACTGTGTGGTGGGAACAAGGGTCAGGTTCTGTGGAATACAAATACAGCCGCTAAAAGCACAGCAATGACAATCAAAACCGAATCAGCTCCTTTAACATACCCTAAAATGAGAGGTGTGGTTGCAATACTTATTGGTAAGTGTTTTGACATGGCAAAGGAATTATAATGTAAAAGTTCAATAAGGTGTGGAAAGAAAGTTTATCTGATATGCGTTTATGTTTCTTTTTTTTGCAGCATTTATGAAACAAAGGAGAATGGGACTCAATGACTTCATTCAGAAGCTCGCTACTAACTCCTACGCCTGCAAGCAGTGAGTTTTTTTTTTCTTGTTCAGCACAAGTGCTTAAGATAAAAACCAGTCTGCCGTTTCTAGAATGATCTGTTACTCTGTTAGCGCAGCAAGCTGCTGATGGTTTGACGGTTGCTGGAAGATTTTAGCTACTTAAAGCACTTTTTAACAGTGCGATACTGCAAAGTGGGAGAACATGCAGGACGCTACAGGTGGTCTAGGTGTGGGCTGAAGTTTGAAATGGGAGAATTACAGGATGTACTGGTTTGTCTCCGCGTGTTTCTGTATACATGTTTAAGGACTGGAGTGATAGTATTTTGAACTTTCCAGTAGTTGTAATTTTCTGTATTTTTAAGGTATTGGGATCTCTTTATGTTTAGGAGCTGTGTGCATTGCCTAGTTTTGGTCTGAAGGGGAAAAGCTAACTTATTTTATTTTTTTTTTATTGTAGCCCCGAGGTCCAGTCAATCCTTAATCTGAACCAGCCTCAAGAACCTGAACTCATGAACACCAACCCTTCCCCTCCTGTAAGTCTTTTTCTTTTGGAACTGTGCCTTTGAATGTATTTTAGTGATAATTGCATGTTTTGCTCATTGTCTTGCTTTCTGATTTGCAGCCCAGCCCATCCCAGCAGATTAACCTTGGGCCATCTTCTAACCCTCACGCCAAACCCTCCGACTTCAACTTCTTAAAGGTCATTGGAAAGGGCAGCTTTGGCAAGGTTCTCTTAGCAAGGCACCACAGCGACGACCAGTTCTATGCAGTCAAGGTTTTGCAGAAGAAGGCGATCTTGAAGAAGAAGGAGGTAAATTGCAGAAAATGCACTTGGATGCTTTGAAAGGTGTTTGTGAAGTTGTATTATTTTTTTTTGCAGATCCCTACATAACTGCTTACTTCTGTTTCTTGCAGGAGAAACACATAATGTCGGAGCGGAATGTCCTTTTAAAGAATGTGAAACACCCTTTCCTGGTTGGGCTCCACTATTCCTTCCAGACGGCTGACAAGCTTTACTTTGTCTTGGACTATATTAACGGAGGAGAGGTAAGACATAACAGGTCACAGGACGGGAAATCCTCTCATGTCCAACTGTAGTGTGGCAGCTGTACTTTTTTTTTGTTCTTAAAAAAGAAACTTCAGGATATTGGATGAAAGAGGGAGACAGACTAGAATGCGGGCCCTTCTCTTGGCTGCCAAAATTGGGGAAGGGAAAAAAAATAGTGGAGCAGTGGGTTATTTCCTGTGATTGTTTCAGCAGTTTAGACTTGATGTTGCTCCTTATTTATATTGGTATCCAGGACTTGGCACAGAATCTTAAAAAAAAAAAACTGTCCTTTTTCACAGCTGTTTTATCACCTCCAAAGAGAGCGCTGCTTCCTTGAGCCCAGAGCACGGTTTTATGCTGCAGAGATTGCAAGTGCACTGGGATACCTGCATTCGTTGAACATTGTTTACAGGTGAGTTTGCAAACTCATTCCCCCCCAAAAAAAAAACTGCACAGCAGGTTGAAGCAGGCTTTATCTTCACTTCACTTGGAAGTAGCATCTGCCCCAAAAATTAAAAATAGCAAGAACTATACATAGCCAAAACGCATCCACAACTGGAAGTGTGGGGTAGCATTTAGGGCTTCTGCATTTATAGTTAGCTGGCCATGGTCTCGACTTTTAGATGCAGACTCCTGCTATACAAATTGTAATCTTTTCAGTTTCTTAGAAGGCATGTGGTTTTTAACTTGGTCCTTTAAAAGATTTAGACTTTATTCCAATGTATGTAATTTTGTTCTGTTACTTGTCAGCTGAGAAGCAGCAGGAGATGATGATGGATGTTTTTTGCATTTGAAGTTTCTATTTCTCATGAGTCTTTCACCCCTTTTGTAGAGATCTGAAGCCAGAAAACATCTTGCTGGATTCTCAGGGACACATTGTGTTGACTGACTTTGGACTGTGCAAAGAGAACATTGAGCCCAACGGCACCACTTCCACCTTCTGTGGCACACCAGAGGTATGTAAGCTTTTTTCTGCAGTTAAACGCAGGGATTGTTTTAATCTTGCAGCACACATTTGTTTGGCAGAATTCGAGAGGAGAGACTCTGGTATACGTCTGGTGATCTTCAAACCAAAACTTACAAATCCATGTGTTCTTTTGCAGTACTTGGCTCCTGAAGTTTTGCACAAACAACCGTATGACAGAACAGTTGACTGGTGGTGCTTAGGAGCTGTGCTGTATGAGATGCTGTATGGACTGGTAAGTTAAACAGTGTAATTGATTGTGATTGATCTTCTTGTTCATACACTATCCGTAAATTGGGGGAGGGAATTCTTTAAATAGTATACTTGTATACTTAATGACATGCTGACATAATGGCATGGAGTTTAAATTTACTGCAAAGACATTAATTTGATTAGCGTTTTATATTTTACTTATCTCTGCATGCACTGTAGACTGAAAGTGTAAAGGGTCTGTTTTGTTTTGATTTGCAGCCACCTTTCTACAGCCGGAACACTGCAGAAATGTACGACAATATCTTGAACAAGCCTCTGCAGTTGAAACCCAACATCTCAAACTCTGCAAGGCACCTCTTGGAGGGTCTGCTGCAGAAGGACCGAACCAAGAGACTGGGCTGCAAAGATGACTTTGTAAGTAACATCATGACCACCATTGCTGTGTCATTCAAACATCTTTATGCAGGATCCTGAAGCAGGGTGTCCTACAATGTGTAGAAAGTTTACATTGTCAGGACATATTTAACTAATTCATGCTACCTGATAAAAGGTAGGATAATGTGTAAAGTAATTACCTGGCTGAAATTGCAACAAATTATGTGCAAAGATCAATAGTAAGAACCTCTGGATACAAAAGCATTAGCAGTATTGCTGCTGGTATGTGTTCTAGGTTTACAATAAGTGCAATTTTCAGACTAACCTTAATGGCCTCTGTCATTCAGAGCTATTGTTTATCATGGCATTTGTAATAAATGTGCCCTCTTCCTTTCTTCTGTTTTAGATCGAAATCAAGAACCATGTATTCTTCTCTCCTATCAACTGGGATGACCTGAATGCAAAAAGACTCACCCCTCCTTTTAACCCAAATGTGGTAAGTTTGATTCATAGAACTAGGTTGGGTTTGCCATGTTCAAGGTTCTACACGAAAGTTGGAGAGAAGGCAAACAATTATTGGGGTGGAGTGTAGCTATGGGTGTCCCAACATTCTGCACTTTGCCCCTCTTCCTCCTCCCCATCACTACCTTGGCAGCAACACCTTGACTATTACCGCTTGGGGTGTGTGGTGGGGCTTCGAGTAGCCTCGTCCGCCTGGTCGTGCAGTTATTCTCTCAGCAGTGTAAATCTGTGACAGATTTGTATCTAGCTATTGTTTGAAGCCACTGAACAGTTAAATCCTATAAATATTAATCTAAGAAGTTAATCTTTAATAAGAGAAAGGAAACAGCCCTAGTTGAGCAGTATAATTCAGATTTCTTAATGCAAGACCATCTTCGCCACTTGAATTTCAATTTGGTCAGTATTAATAAGAAAAAGCATTATGTTTGTACACATTTTAGTAAATGGGGAATTCCTGGTAGTATATGCAGTAGCATTCTCACTTTCCTGTGATCTCTAATTTGGATTGACTTGAAAGTTAAGTACTTTTCATTTCTATTGTTGCAGACTGGCCCAAATGATCTACGGCACTTCGATCCCGAGTTTACAGACGAGCCGGTCCCAAGTTCCATCGGGTGCTCTCCAGACAGCGCTCTGATTACAGCAAGCATCAAGGAGGCTGCTGAAGCTTTTCTGGGATTTTCTTATGCTCCATCTATGGACTCTTACTTATAAGGACTTGCCATAGACTGACGGATCTTACGACGGACCCTGCAGCAGGGTGAAATATTTGCACATCGATCAAGGCAGCTTTGTGGCCTGTAACTTGTACAAGTGGTCCAAGCTGAGTGGGAAGTTTTCAGATATGTTCTTCTCATTTCCTGAGATCTGGTGCTGTCTTCTGGGCGATTTTTTTCTTCGCAGAGGAACTGCAACAATATCAAATGTTCCATTTTTTTTGTTGTTGGAGGACCTTGAATGTTTTGCTAGGTGCCTTTTCCCTCTTGATAAGGTCTTATCTGGAGCTCTTGGGCTACAGTGTGAACAGAAGTATGAGGGAGGTTTTAGTTGGCCATGAGTTTTCTGGCCTTGGCATCGGATGGTGTTTGACACACTACAGTGGGGGGCATTGCCTGCGTCTTCCACATGTGGAAGATGGCAAATTTGCTGTACAGTCCTGAATTGTATTCGTTCGGGCATTGGTTTTTATTATTTTTATCCTTTTTTTTTAAGAATTGTAAATCTACAATTGCTTGAACTAAAGCATTGCTGCTATGATGTGAATATGTACCTGGACCAAAAAAATTCTAACACATGCCCTGTCCATAGAGTCAATCTCATCCAGTCTTCCATTTCCTTTTGGACGTGTTGTAAAGGTGGGCACTAAGGTTGTCTTACCCCGGCATTCCATTAACATTGTTGTATTTAAATTCATTTGTACATTTCAGTCACTGTACTAGTTTTAACGTATTTAAAATGAAAATGTATGCTTACATACAAATAACTGTTCATATTAAATGTACTGTAATTTTATTTTTTTAAAATGTATTTGTGACTTTGGTTTGCAATAAACATTGATGTCTTATTTTTGTTCTCTCTTTTGGAGGTCATTTTGCATAGGTACAGAAATGACATTCTGGCATTTTTAACTAAAGTCTGTAAAATTTTACTCTTTTACAACATGTAAAAAGGCAGTTCTCAGAATAACCTATCAATCCCTGGAACTGTGGTAGTTTTACTCATACATGATTCTCACAATTGTCTTGGTAATAAGACGGAACTTTAGCAACTGAGTTCAGTGCTTAATTTCTTCAGTATATTACGCAATATATGACTAGAAAATGATCCTCAAGGTCAGTCAGTTTCTTTGAGTAATAAATTGTGCCAACTTTTTGAAAGATTCTGCAGAAATGGATGAACAAATTTGCTTGTGTGGGCCATTTTTAGTAGAAAAACTTTGGGGCTGAGAAGAGTTTATCCTTATCATAGATTTCAACATTGAAATGTGAGTCCTAAAATACTGATGTAAAAACTAGTCTGAGCAAGAATTGGGAACCATTATTCAACTAACGTTTGGAATGCTTCCTGGTCTTGAAACTGCCTTGAAAGGTTAGGGGTGACATGAGTCACTATATTATATGCACAGTCAAACTTAAATATATTCTGCTTTCTAGTGCCTGACTGACATTTTCTCATTTACAACACTTAAGGGTAGTTCTTATTCTGAAACCTGTAATGTCTGCGCTTAATGTGTAAGAACTCTTGGATTTTCTTTTAGAATCAAAATGGATTTTTATTTTTGTAATTTCCCAGATTCTTTTCTCCCTTTACATTTGACTGACTTGAAAAACATCAAATATGAAGGCAGAAGTATTCTTTTAAGGAGAAATATGACATTATCATCCCTCCATTTTCAAACTGCTTCGCCCAATTTAGGGTCGTGAGGGAGCTGGTAACTATCCGAGCAAGCAACAGGCACAAGGCAGGGTATACCCTGGATGGGACACCAGTCCATTGCAGGGCACACACTGACAAACGCACACATTCACACCAGGACCAATTTTCCCAGAGGCCGATGGACCTACCAGTATGTCTTTGGACTGGGAGGAAACCGGAGCACCCAAAGGAAACCCATGTGAACGTGAGGAGACCATGCGAACTTCACACAGATAGCCCCCCGGTCCAGAACCAAACCCAGGGCTACAGTGCTGCAAGACAGTAGTGCTAATCAGGGCGCCACTGTGCCACCCCAACATATAACAATAACTGTTAATTTTATTAAACAGTACTACAGTTTGACAATAAACAATATTTGACAGAAGTCCATTCTGAAAATTTACTCTTTATTTTGTCGACTGTTAAAGCACTCAGACATGTCTCTAATTGGAGAGCTATCCTCAAATGATCTCTCTTTGAAGGAACTCACATTTCTACTGCTGACTTTGTGACTGAACTGAGAGAGAGCTATAGTGTGTATGTTTCTGATACGTTTACACTGTATAAACCTATATAAGTATTTGCCAAAAAAATCAACAACTTGCATAGAAAACTTTAATGATAAGATTTAAGTCAGAACAATGCAGTTCCAAAAGATCACATTTTTTGCATAGGATTTATTTAAACTGTTTGAAATATTTACAAAATGGGTTAAAAATTAGATAGCCCTTATATTCCCAGCAGAAGCATCACTGTAATTACTGTTACTAATAATGCCCTTGTTGTTGACATCAGATTGATAATGATAAAAACAGGTAACATCCATTCCTACCCACTACAATCAATCAGGAAGAGGCTCTTTTTTTACATTGTTTTACATTATAGGTCTATTGATCATGCTGTACTGTACCAACCTGGTTTCCTAGAGCCCCAATTCCACAGATTTTATGGCTAGCCATTAAATCAAATCAAAATATACAGTCCTGTAACAAATTTGACTGTGATAAGTAAAACAAGTGATTTCTTTTTATCTTAAACTGAGGCTCTGTCAGTCCTGAAGGCCCAGAGTTCTTCCTGTGACCAGCGCCACAAGGGGCCAGAGTGACTCCTTGTCTTGCAGGTCTGTTCAGGGTGACTACCGCAAAGAGCAGATTACACAGGACTGTGACACACTCTGGTGGACAAAATTATACAGAGACACAAAGAGTCGTGCTAGAAATATTCTCTGTGCCACAACAGAGACCTTCATTTTAGTCCCTTGATAAAAAGCATACATTTTGTAATTAGAAATAATAAAAATGATTTTTGTATATATATATAAAACTTCCATCCACTTTCTAAACACTTTATCCAATACAGGATTTGGGGTATCCATCTCCCATCCCAGCAAGCAATGGGCATCAGGCAGGATACATCCTGGATGGGACACCAGAAACCAACATGGTCACACTTACAACATGGCCTGTATATATATAACAAAAAGATAAAATATGTTTTTATGATGGTGATGGTTTTGTTTTTATTCACTTTGAAATGTTTCTTCATAACAGAACCAAAGGCATACATTTAATGAGATTTTGTTTTCCATGATTACATCTGCTCAGTGTATTGGAAAATATCATATGTGTCGGGTACATTTAAAATTAGATAGACCTCCACACCAACAACCTTCCCAGCCTGTGTAACTGAATTTAGTATGTTTCATTTCATTTCTCTTGATTAGAATCTAAAAGTGACTCATCATGTGCATGAACATCTTAACATTCAGAATATTACTGTTTTATTCACTTTAAAGTGGTGTATATTTCTCTGATTGCTTCTGATTCCAATTACTTTATCTGAGCCATTTTTTCTTACAATACAGAACATGAAATGACCTTTTCTTAAACAGCAATATATGTGCACACAAATATTCAAAGTTTGCCTTGGCCTTCATGATTGTCAAATGCATCATGGTACTGCTGTCATGTTTTGAGTGGCAGACCTGAATAACATCATCTGGGGTTTATACACCCACCTGTGCCTCAGGCAAGCTACAAACTAAAAGACTACAAGACTACAGCTAGAGGGTTTTGACAGTGGGCCTTGGGGAAAACTCAATGTTCTGCTCTACAGATGGCAATATTCCAGCCTATAAGCAAACAGACGTTAAGTGTTATTATTTTGTGCGGTGTGCAGTGTTCATTTTCCTATTGCCGGTAGGAATGAAAAGAAAGTTTAGTCATTCAGGCTAGTAATTCTGTCCTTTCTTTTGAACCTAGACAACATATATCAGTCCTAAATTAATCTTTTTAGAGTAAAGTATCCTAAATGATCAATCAAATACTAATTTCTTGCAAAAGTTCTCTAACACCAGGAAAAGCAATATCTCTGAAATGTTCAGGGATAACATATTGACAGCCGAAAGACAAAGTCACTGTGGGTGAAAGAAATTCTGAGGTGGAAAGAGAATGGTGGGTTGTTTCATAACGAATGTTGTTTTTGCCCCACTAGATCTGAGAGGAGATACAACCGTTGCATTGTTCAAGCCAGTCTGTGAAATGGTGGACATGCAATAACCTAGGGACCGATTAATTTATCACAAAATCGCCTTTGGTGACGCAGTGTTTACCATTGCTGGTGCCCTGAGTTCAGTTCTGGAACTGAGCTATCTGTGTGGAGTTTGTATGTTTTCCCCTTGTTCATGTGGGTTTTCACCAGGCACTCCAGATTCTTCCCACAATCCAAAGAGATACTGGTAGGTTAATTGGCTTCCGAGAACGTTTTCCTGGTTTGAGTGTGTGTGTGTTTGTGTGTACTTTGGGAGGGACTGGCATACTGTCCAGGGTGTACCCGGCCTTGTGCTTGTTGTTCGCTGGGATAGGCTTAGGCTCCCCTGCGACCCAGAGTTGGAAGAAAGGCACTAGAAAATGAATGTACAGATGATGATGATGTTGATGATGATGATGGTGATTGTTGTTGTTATTATTATTATTATTATTATCAACAATAATCATCATAATCTATTTCATTCAATTTGGATAACTTTTAACTGTTGAACTGTGATTCTGGGCAAAGCCACTTATATTAGCACCTATTTATAAAACTGGGAATTTTAATAAAACCATTTGCTCAAAGGTACAACAGCAGTTCCCTCTTTGAACTCCCAAATGTCCACTTCTGAGACAAGAGTCCTAATCACACCTCCAGACTGGCACCTTCAGTGATATCCATGTCAGGGTTTCAAAGAATGGTGAATTAACTGTAATGTTTTCATTATGACAATGTGTGATGTTTCTTGATGAAATCTTGAGTTTTTAATGTGCTTATGCATACACTAAAGTCATTAGACCTGACTGTTGAATTTCTTTGGTTCACCAGCATATTGTATATAGTTCATATACTGTAGTTAAATATGAACATTTCAAAAATAATTTAATGACATTTATGAATGTCAGAGAAAAATGCAAAGTACCATCTTTAGTAGAACAGAAATTGAATTTATTTTACAACTGACGACGACTTGCAAGGGTGACACAGTAGCACAGTAGCAGTTAGAGTTGCTGCCTCGCAGTGCTGGGGTCCAGGTTCCACTTGCTTGGGTGCTATCTTTGTGGCGGTTGTATGTTCTCCCATGCTGGGAGGTTAAATGGCTTCTGTTAAATTGGCCCTGGTGTGAGTGTGTTCTAGTTTCTGTCTGTGTGCCCTGCAATGGACTAGTGTCCCATCCAGGATGTATCCTCTCTTGAGCCCAGTGCTTTCCAAGCTAGACTCTGGGTCACCATGATTGTATTTGATTATTGTCTTGGATAAGCAGTTATTGAAAGCAATATGATGTGATCTTTAATGCCTAGTTATACGTGAACTTTTAAAGCTTTAAAACACGTATTGTCCGCCACAAGGGGGAGCACTGTAAGCACAATACTAGACTGCCGCAAGCAATGTGCAAAATAAGTGCTTTGTTTCTTATTAAAAGCATTTGGATTCAACAAGAAGACTGATTAAATACATATCTGCTTTAGCATTAAGTCCTTCCCTGTACTGTATGTAGTTCTTCTTTAAAAGTGCAATATAACAATATTGCAATATTGTAAGCAATTATCCTTCCTGCATAGATTCTCTATTGAGAATCAATTATTTGAAATAAAAAATTATTTCATTAGACGGCACCTTTTATGTCTACCATGGTACATTTTGTATCACACTCACATCTTTTCACATAAGATGAAAGTGGTATCACTTCATTATCACAATACTGATGTGTCTCCCTGAACATTTTCTTTTTGTTTTTTTAAATATAATAAAACAAATGTACAGGTTTTATACATCCCCCAGCTGTGTGCCCTGCTATGTGTGCCCTGCTATAATACATATCCACAATTACCCCAATAGTCCAATTTAAATATTTGAAGTTGGTGATTTAGTGATTGCATCCAATGCTCTATTGAGAGATGCATGTGTTTGAGTCAGCTTGGCACTTTGATCTAGAGAAAGCTGGAGAGAAAACACCAACCCTACTATCAGTTATAGCAGGTGATCAAGGACAAAATGCTGGCCCCGTATCCTCATTGTGTCAGCAACAACAGTGAATATGAATGAGCAGAAATGCAGAAATGCAACTCCTACACTCTGACTGCACTGCAGAATTGGAGCTACATCTATCAAGCACTTGTTTTGTGTTTTTGGCAATCCTGAGTGACTGACTCTCCCTCTGAAGCTGATCGGCACATAAAAATAAATTGAAAGGGAACAAAAACCATACCAACGACAGCGATAAAAAGCCTTACAGTCCCAGTGTAGTCCCTGGTAGTCACTTGAGTAGCATGAACAGAAATGGCAGACATTAATAATAATTTCTTTCTTTTCCAGTTTGTTGGAGCACATTCAACATTGAGGAAATGATTGTACAGATCTTGACTTTTCAAACAATCAAGTCGGAGTGATGCAAATAGAGGTGAGAGAAACTTCAGGGAACAGTGATCACAATATGATTTGCTTTGAAGATTACATTTTAAGGAAAGCAGATTTAGAATAAATGAGTCAGAGCACAGATGAAAAAGGATACATGAAAAGCCAAGACAAAGATAGAAAGAAATACAGCAATGCAGGCTAAAATAAATAATGAAGCATTCTTGCAGAACTTTGACAGAAAAAGAACCATTAATGATGAAGTAAAATGTATCTTTTAATACAATCCTGGGAAATATAGTGAAAATGAAAGGGAATGGCTGATGTACTAAATAAGTATTTCACTCAGGTGTTTACCAAATGAGAAGTTAATAATAATTAATTCCTTATACTTATATAATACTTTTCTGGACACTCCACTCAAAGTTAACAAGCTCTGTATTAAAAAGTATCAGCATAAATGACGCATAAACTAAATAAGTTTCAGGTATTAGAACCAGTCAAGATTAATAAAACCCCAGGGCCTGATGGCATCTTACCAACTGCAGTCAAGGAAACAAGAGATCTTATTCAGAAGCCATTGACACAACTCTTCCATCAGTCACTCAATATGGAGTAGTACCCAGCAAATGGAGATTTGCTAGTACCCAGTACCCATCCTTCATAAGGGAGAGAAAATTGAACCAGTTAATTATATATATCGATAAGTCTGAACTGATGTAAGGTTATGGATATTATTATAACTAGATGATTGCTTATATGGAGATATGGCATTGGAAACAGCCAATATGGATTTGGAAAAGGTAGGTCTGGCTTAACCAACATTTTAGAGTTCATTGAATGAGCAAGTAGTAGATGCACACAGAGTGTATTACATGGTATATTTAGGTTTTTTAGAAGGCTTTCAATGAAGATGCTCGTTAAGATTAAATTTCAAATCTTACAGATTGGAGGCATTCAGGAAAATGTGCGTGGATTGCAAATTAGTTAATAGGAAAGGAGTACAGATAAGGGGTCAATGCTCAAATCGGAGTGATGTAATGGTGAAGGCCCACAGGGATTGGAGCCCGAATGCTCATTCTAATTTATATCAATGATCTTGATAAAGGTATAGAAAGTAATCTAGGCAAGTTTGCAGATGATAGGAAAATAGGAGAATTAGCAAATAATGTAGAAGCAGCAAATGAAATGCAAAAAGATTGAGCTAAAATTCAAGACTAAGCAAACACCTGGTAGATGACATTTTTTGTAAATAAGAACAGAATCTTAAATGCATGTGGCAAAAACATCATATGTATATATTTCAAACATTGCTCTGGTATCAGTCCAGAGAAGAGCAAGCAGATGTATCCTTGGACTTAAAGACATTTTCTACTCTGACTGACTTTCAAGCTGAAAGAAATAATCCTTTTTAGTCTTGGATAGAGATAACTAGAACAAGTAGGATATGAGTCAAGTTTTCAAACACATTGTGAAAATCACATGACGAAAAGAGCAGGAAAGAAACACAAAGTTTCGTCTGTGGAGCCTTTCTTCGGGTGTGAGAAAAAGTGGAAAATCAGCAGCTGCTAAAGAAAGGGAGAACAAAAGGTAGGAGTGGAGAGGAGCCGGGAACAGGGGAGGAGCAGAGCGGACACTCAGGGGGTGTGAAGTCGAGGGGGGTGAAGAGAGGTGTGAAGTCAAAACCTGCAAATGAATAGAGGATTAGAAGGAAACGAGTCTGTCGTTGAGATAAGGGGGAAGGTGCGATCCTAGTTTCAGGATAATTTTGGTTTGGAATAAACCTTTGTTTGTTCCTTCGCTACCTACGCATGCTGATGCAGCCACCTATTATTGTGAAAATCTTGACTTTAATCAACAGTGAAACACAAGAGGGAACTGTACAAAATGCAGGAGGGCTGAATGGCCTCCTCTTATTTGTAATCATTTTTACGTTCTTATTTTAGAAGGGACATATATATTACATAAAACATGCCCACTGTATGTACGAGATCGAAATATTTCGTCAAGTCTAAATTCTACAATCAACGACACCTACCATCTCAGATTTAGCAACTTAACCAGACAAAAGACAGCACAGTTATGCTAGCAGTCCTTTCAGATATGTCGTATTAGTGCAGTTGTAGTGAAACAGATATGTTGTAATGGAACAAATTCTGCTGTTGGCATGGATGTTGCACCATGGATGGATGGATGGTTGGATGCACACTATGATTAGTCTTGGCCATAAAAGCTTGTAGCTCTTTCAAAGTTGCCATTGGCCTCTTGGAAGCCTTTGTGATCAGTTTTCTTCTTGCTTGGTAATTCAGTTTGGATGCACAGCCTGATCTAGGCAGTCTTGGTGGAGCCAAACACTTTCCACTTCTTATGAATTGAATTGACTATGCTTGAAGGGATATTTAAGGCCTCGGAAATCTTTAAATATTCATGTCCTGCTCTGTATCTTTACACAGCTTTATGCAGTAAGATTTTGATAGCTCCTTATTGCCCATTGTTGACTCTTTACTTTAAGATGCACTAACTAGCAGAGGTGACCTACAGGAACAACTGGTTTTATAATGAAAAATTCAGAATCACTTTAATTGAACACACGTGGAGGCTTATTATTTTGTTGTGTGATGCTATTACTACAGGGTGTGTAACACTTATCAAACCCATTTTTCTAGGCTTTCATTTGTAACTCCTTTTCTCAATGTATGGGCATTTGTTTTTCACATGAAAGTTTTGTGTTACAATTTGCAAATAAACATAAAATTAATTCTGATTTAATATGGCTTGCTTTCAAGTTGTTAGACCACAAAATGTGTTTCTTTCGAAAAACTGTATACTGTAGACTTTCTTTAGCTACTGTATTTCTCAAATGAGCTCATTTATATTAATAATAATGTAATAGTTGCATTTATAGTTTAAAACTATTTTAGTTTAAAAAGCCAGTAGTTGACAATTTAAGTAAAAAGTTATATTTCTCCCTTTTTAATTGATTGGTGGTGAAAATATAACCAGTTTGTTGCTCTATACTGTTACTGTTTACTCTTACTGTTTTAAGTATGTGATTTTTTTTTCATTTGTTTCAATTAAAGCCAAATACAGTACAGCGCTTATTAATCTTGGATTTTGATTCTCTTTTATTGCTTTTGAAATTCCATAAATTTCAGTAACAAAACAGATCATGACATTTTCATACTGACAAAACCCCCCAGAAATGTACAGCATACTCAAAAGTATAAGATGAAGCTTTAGGTAGCTTTAATTAAAAATATGAACATGGCTGTTTGTCAAATGGAGACAATTGTATAATGTATGTATTGATTTTATTTAAAATTGTATAGTTTGTTGAGTACCTTGATAAGAAGGGTGCTATATAAAAATAGGATTGGGACACATAGTGTTCTAAGATTACCATTATAATTGTACAATACATCTAACATGTTCCCAGTGTTATGAATATGCTCTATTATGCTATTGCAATGCTAAGTTTAACACTGTAATTATTAATCGTTTACATGAATGCTGTTAATCGGATAAGAGAAAAAATCCAAGTATTTATCTTAATAATTAACTTCTTATTGGATGTATTGTGTGTTATCGTTAATATATTACTCATTATATTTATAAAACACATAATACACAAGTAATATTAATGGGACAAATAGTGAAGGCACTGAATTAAACTGGTCTTGGAAACTATGGTTAACTACCAACTAAGATTAATCTCACAATGTTCATTTTACGCCTATTTGAAACTGAAATCACTTGTCGCGTAGTGTGTAGCGTAATCTTTCGTCATATTTGAAGCATTGTGACGTCTGTATTGAATAAACGGGACAGTTTAAAATGAGCTTCCTGTGCTCAATATTCAGTATGTGGTGGGCGGAGTCTTGCGGACCAGCTCTTAAAAACAAGGAATCAGTATGTGCTTTCCAGGACAACTACAAAGTTCAACAAACAAGGTTTCACGTTAAACAAGCGATGATGTTCGGCAACTAGCTATTCATGTTTTGCAAACGACAGGCATAGGTAAGAAAACATTGTAAGCTGTAAATAGTTTGCATTTCTTCAGTGCTCCATTTCGTAGTTTTTTAATTATAATTTTTTAAAGATTTGTTTGATTTCTATAAATCAGAAACGCTTTAGAAAAGTCCAGTTAACTTTATTGATGATAATCGCATTAATCAGTATTCAGTGAAATAACCGAATGAAAACTGTTGTAAAGAGACACTGTGCACACTTGGTTTGTACTTTCTTATTGTAGCGCTCGTACGTTGCAATACTGCTTTACTTGATACGGCCTTAGGCTCTGCTCTGGAAGTGCAGCTCCTCCCCAAATAATGACGAAAAGGCAGGATGATGCTCGTACTTATTCATGATTCCCACAGTTATTGTTTTGCTATTCACCTGGGATGGTGTCAGTATAAAAAAATGAAATAATATGTTTTAAGATTACGGCAAGAGGCCAATGCAGCAGTACTGTGTTCTACAAATGAGTAAAATAGAAGTTTTTTTCAGTTGTTCACGTTCGACTGGAAAGCAGGAAACAAGTTGGAACTAATAAAGAGTAATGCGAAACTAAAAAAAATGAATTTAAAACCGTTCATATTTTTATTCTATGCCTTTAAACATATTTTTCGACATATATATATATAACATTTTTCATAACATTCTTAATTATGGCTCTGGCTTTGCTCAGAAATCTCATATTCTCTTTTGCGTCAAACATTATTCCATATAATGAAATTAATTTCTAATAAACATGATTAGTGGAGCACTATTATTTTGATTTCATTTTCAGAATTCAGTAGTGCATTTTGAGTAAATAATTTCTTTTCTTCCCTTTTTTACACGAGCCAGAGGAAGAAACAAAAGTGTGTGGATCCAAACTTTAGTCATTCTTGACACATTTGTGAGAATATAATAAACTGTTTTTTTATTTATGGACCTAAGAATACTCAGGCCTCATTTGGAAGTAGATATATTCTGGATATAATGCTTCAGGGACAGAAATGTTGTTCTTGAGCATCAACTTTCAACTTATTGAGCTAGTTTGTTGTCAGAGAAGCCCAGAATGAATGATCACATTAATAACCTTGAAAGAAACCGTACTGTTGATGGTAGAACAGATCACAATTGACTGGAGGTATAGTAGCCTCAGGTTTGGTAGGTTATTTCATGTTGTGATATTTTTAAGTGATGTTATGGAAGGATTTCTTCAGTCACACCTGAAGAAGGCTCCACGGCCGAAACGTTGTGTTCACATTCTTCTTTTTTTTCAGCATGGAATAAACCTATTATATGTATTCCAATAAGTTAAGTATAATATGCTAATGAGGTCCTTTCAGTAGTGTCTGTATGGTGAAGGCTTGGCCGACCAGTGAATCGGAGGATTGCTGCTGGTGGGAGGAGTGAAAGTTTATTATGCTATGAGTGGGCCCTGTCAGGAGCACAATATTCTGCTGGAACCGAATAACTGACTGTAAGTGCAGATGAGTGTAAAGTTGAGGCCTCAGGTTTGGTAGGTTATTTCATGTTGTGATGTTTTTAAGTGATGTTATGGAAGGATTTTTTTGTAGGATAGTGACTGGTGAAGGGGAGAATTAGCCATTTAGGGTCATGGTGATAATTCTAAAAGTGCACCACAGGGATGCATCTAGTTTAACTGTTGTCCCGTGATTTCCCTGCTTACAGAATGTATACTTTCCCCTTTTGACAGTTAGTATCATGCATTGCCATTCCTGTGCATGATCTATTACATTTTCACTGTTTTTTTTCTACACCTATCTTGAATATAACTTTTGCCCTATTATATCACAGTAAACTTCTTTAAAAAAAGAATTCATGAAAGGCACTGGTTTTGTTCAAAAGAAAAACACTGAAGACAGTCTTTGAAGTAGATGACTGAAGGCACCATTTCAGGCAATACTCTTGAGATATACTACATGTCACTAGTAAATATGTCATTCTGAGTGGAGAAGTCACAAGCTGCCACAGGCACAGACTTGTCTTGGTCACAGACAAGCAATTTCTGTATGCCTCAAAAAGAGAAGGTGCTAAGACTGATCCCTGAGAAAAGCCATCATTCTGGTTTTTCTGTGAGTGGATGAAGTCAGCCGTGTCTAGACTGAAGCCCTTACCCCATGGATATCAAACATGTGGCTCAATGTGACAGTATTACCTGTATTTTTCTCCATGGGATATGTATCGTTAATAGTGTCATCAGCTGCTGTTTGATTATGGAACAAAAATAGTACTTTCATTATGGAACACTATCTCTAATTTACATTCATGAAGACAATTTTTAAAACATTGAAATCACTCTCTCTATATTCACTGTAAAAGTAATATTGTATTGTTTATGGATTGAATGTACATATATTGTTTTTAAATCTGTTCAACTTTTTTGTGTTTATGTTCTATCCTTCTGTAATTGTTAACAAAAAACGTTTTGTGGGGTATTACTGCTAATCCTCAAAATATTATTTTTGACTTACATTTTAGACATCAAAATAGTGTGTGATCCTACCATTTCTAAGTCATGAAGTAATAAGCGTTTAGTAGATGTTCGAGTAATAAGTGTTTAGAGATGTTTGTAATTTTAAAAAATCACAATTTTCTGTTTTCGTTTGCTTCCCCTTGTAAGAACGAGTCTCAGCTGGCACTGAAAAAAAAAATTCAGTGAAAGAATGGATCTTGATGGCACAGGAAACTATAAATATTGGACTTTTACAAAAGATCAGACTTTAGAAATATCTCCTGAGAAGAATGTAGAAATCAAGAAGTCAGGTAAGTGTCTCAGCTATCCAGCATGCAAGGAAATGCTAACAAAAGATTGTTTCTTGAATGTTATTAAATAGGCTAATCTTTTGTGATTCTCATTTAGTGTTTTAGTTTTACATGGTCAGTCCTTCAAAACCTTTAAAATATTATTCTTAAGACAGATCATACAGGAAACGTTCAAAAGTATTCTGGCTCAGTGTTTTTTCTGACATGTATTACAGCTTATTTCCCAAAAATGCATCAGGACAATTATCAATTTAATAATACTGTATTTTCTTTTCCATATCTTTGTCACTTTGGCACTCATTAGGTTTTTAACATATTTGACACACATAGGGACAGTTCAGATAAACAAATTAATGATGAATGCATTGATGGCAGACAGGAGTCATTGATACACATACTGATAACAAAAATACACATTTTGACATTTTAATTTCATTTCAGTCCATTCTTTTCTAAATGATCTTATTCAGCACTAGACCCTATTTTTCATGATTTTTTCAGTATTTCTGTTCATTAAAAGGCCTTAGACAATGCCCACTCTCTCTGGGGTTAAATAAATACTGCACAAAATTACATTTTTGAATGAAAGAAATGGTTGTGACAAGATAAATGTGATACAGCTTTGAAAATTGTAGGTTTTTAATTAAATATGGTACAAAAATACATCTCATTCACTTAGTAATGTAACAACACATTTTCATATAAGCACATGCTGGAATATATTCATAACACATAGCTTACAGTGGGAGTTGATATAACTTACAAATGTGTAATTTGTTAATAAAATGAAAAGCTGCAGAACCGAGGATCCTCTCTTTTGTCAAAGTGTAGAAATTAAACAAATCTGTAATACAATGTGACATTGTCTTCACTGTATGCATCCAAACTGAGACAGCTGATAAGTAAAAATATTGCAAGGTGTGTTTTTGTTCTCTGTGTTCACATGGGTTTCCTCTGGGTGCTCTCACTATCCAAACATACAGTGTTGCTAGGTTAATTGGCCTGGAAAAATTTGGGACAACTGGCCCTGGTGTGAGTGTGTCTGCTCTGCGATGAACTGTCTTCCTGCCTTGCTCTCGTTGCTTGCCAGGATAGGCTCTGGCTCCCCAGCAACACTGTGATGAATGCAAATGAATGATGAATGATGAGCAAAATGAATGAATGGAAATGTGCAAGCTAACACTAATACTGTCACAGCCACATGAACATTTGTACTGTGATTACCTTCGAATATATTGATAGGTTAAAAAAAGCGTGAAAGGGGTTGTGGATTCCAAAGCTGTTGTATCAGCCAGCTGGAACAAAACTTGGTAACAGAAAACCTCTGGGAGAAAAGCATAATTCATATTGTAATAATTAGCAGCATCAGTAACTTTAAATACAGCTTTCTGTGTGATCAGTCTGAGATTGCAAAGGCATTGGGTAAAAACTAAACTGAAGTAAAACTTTTCTGTGAGAGTTCAGCCTCAGGAAGGCCAGGCTGTAAACTGCTGAAGCACTCGTCTAAGCTGCTTACTCCCTGCAGGAATAATCTTGGTCACACGAATTAATAACCACATTCCAGAGTAAACTCTCCAGAGCTCTTACTGTATGTGTTTACAGTTGTGGAGAAAACTTCACAGAAATTTGTACATGTAGGGTTGAGGAAGCATTTCTGCATTTTTTTTTAAAGATGGGCATTACCTATCACCTTTGTGATGGAAAAGAAAACAGTTGAAGGAGAGCAATTATCAAATCAAGTTTGTTTTACTAACTATGGAGGAGCTGCCCATGTACCCACTTGTTGTTCAGCAGTGCTTTTTCTGGGAACATCTAAACAATGTTTTTGTCTGTGCCTAGGGTAAAAGTTTTTCAGAGGACATAGCTAATGACATCAACTTTCCTTTTCTCTCCTGCTTATTTATTTTTCTTTTTCAACCTTTTAGGGTGTGGCAATTTCATCTTCCTGGCCTCGGTGATTGCTGCTATTAGTGGATTCATGCTGGGCTACGAAATGGGAGTAGTATCTGGTGTACTCCTCCAACTAAGGGACATATTATCCCTCACATGTCAGGAACAGGAAATGGTGGTTAGCTCTCTGTTATTTGGGGCCCTTTTACTCTCTCTTGGTGGTGGATTTTTGCTAGACCAGCATGGGAGAAAGTTTTCTATCATTGTAACCACCTTCCTTGTTGTAATTGGAACCCTCCTCATGATATGTGTTGTCTCTTACACAGCTCTCATTATAGGCCGCATCATGGTGGGAATGGCCGTAGCCCTATCAGGGATTGCATCGTGCCTATATATAGCGGAAATTGCACCGCAAAATAAAAGGGGGCTTTTGGTCTCACTGTACGAACTAATGGTTGTGATTGGGGTTCTCACGAGTTTTGTTTTCAGTTATGTCTTCGCCTCCGTTTCCGATGGCTGGAAATACATGTTTGGGATTGTGATTCCGCCAGCAGTCTTACAGGCTGGGACTATGTGTTTTCTGCCTGTGAGCCCCCGTTTCTTGGTCAAGAAAGGTCAAAGTGAAGCGGCTCGTGCCGTCCTAAAAAGGTTGAGGGCTTCTTCCACAGTGGAGGAGGAACTTCAGAGCATTCAGACCATCCTGGAAGAGGAAAGCCAGTACACTTTTTCGGACTTGTTCAGGTCAAAGGACAACATAAGGACGAGGCTGCTGATAGGTGTGGCGCTGGTCTTCTTTCAGCAAGTGACCGGGCAACCCAACGTTCTGTTTTACGCTGCCACTATTTTTAAATCTGTCGGCTTTCACAGCAACGAAGCAGCTACTCTTGCGTCGGCGGGCATGGGAGCTGTGAAAGTGGCCTGCACGATCCCAGCAGTCATGTTCGTAGACCGTGTAGGCAGTAAAACCTTCCTGAGCATCGGTGCCGTTCTAATGACTATTTCGCTCACAACTCTGGGAGTCGTAACTCTGAAAAGCCACACAAATGTCACCAGTGTCTGCGACAGCCACTCCAGTCTAAACCAGACTCATTGGGTGCACAATTCAACCGCTGGTTTTGCAGTTGATGGAGTAAGTGTCTTAAACAAGGCTTTAAACTCTTCATCTGATCTCTCAAATACTGTGAATTTAACCACCTCAAGCAAAAGACTGTTGATGGATGATGAGTGGAATATTACAAATCCTGTTAAGGGTCCAAATCCAGGTTTATTTAGTACCAAAGTATCAAGTACTTTAAAGTGGCTCTCCCTGGTCAGCCTGCTGGTTTACATTGCTGCATTTTCCATAAGTCTTGGTCCAAGTAAGTTCATTTTCAAAAAAAGCCTATTTTGTGTTCAATTTCAGACTCGCATAATGTGTAAATGGATACTAGTAAGAGTTTTGCATACTTGACTGCTGACACAGCTGTCCTAAGTCCTGTGAGGATTTTTTTCCATGAATGTTGTTGACTCTGCAATTTGAGTGAGTGTAGCGAAAATTTAGTGTGACCTATTTTTTCAAATCTGACTTCTGGGTTGCTGAGCTTAAAATATATCTAAATCACTTGACATTAATGGAATTCCGTTTCGTATGGCAGGGGGTACATGTAGATTGCAATGCTGTTTCTTTCATGTTCTGACTTGTATAATCTCAGCTCTGTTCTTTGTTTTATTTTCCAGTGGTATGGGTGGTTCTTAGTGAAATATTTCCAATGGGGATCAGAGGCAAGGCAATGTCTGCAGCCTCAGTAATAAACTGGGGTATTAACCTAATCATTTCAATGACATTTCTGACTATAACAGGTAAGAAACACAAACCTTTTTTTTCCAACTGCAAAACGTCTCATCTTTTTTTATTCCTGGTAAGGGTAACCTGGGTAAGCACAGTAAAACACACTGGACAAAACACCAGTCCATTGCAGGGCACACAGGCAAAAGCACAGGGAGGATTTAGGGACATCATAGAGCCTTGCCAGTATGTCTTTGGCTGACTGAAACTGGAGCACATTTTGGAAACAGGGAGAACAAACTACAGGCAGAAGGCGCCTAGTCCAGAACTGAACCCAGGAGCTGTCTGGCAGAAGTGTTTACCATCAGATGACAAGGGAAATTTAATAAAGAAAAAGAAATGCAATAGCCCTGGCTGTAGTCTTTACTCCTTGAGAGTAATGGATTGTATACAGATGAAATGATTTTCATTATTAGATTTTGAAGGCTTTCCAGTGAGAAATCATTAAGAATTGTGACAAGATCTAGTACTTTAGTTGATCCTGAGTTTAAACTGTGTGGAGATAGGGTGTACATTTCAATGAAGTTTCCTAGGATGCCAAGCAAAACAGTACTGGATGTAAAAAACAACTTGTTTCTCTTCCACGTTTATTTATTCTTTGAAGTGATGGTTTATGAAGAAAATGCAGGGAAATGTTTTGACAACCTGACAACAGGAAAAACAACCTGCAGTGCTGCACATTTCATACTGCTAGTGATTTTGATAAATAAAGCGATAGTTCCTATAGACAGTATCTGAATTGTTGGAGCATTATTTCTGGTACTTTCAGCATGTTTCTTCAACATTTAACACACAGTTACCGGAACTGTAAAATTAGAGAGAAAAATGCAGAATGAAACAATTTATCTTGCACCACCTCATATTTTTTAATCAATTTAACAGACGTTGAACTTTAGTTTAACTATTCCACAGTGTATTTCATAGTTCGAAGCCTCACATTACTGAAGAGAAGACCACGGTACATTAATCTTGTAACATTTCATTACATTCAGTGGAAAGTTAACTGTATCGTCAGATTGTTTACCTCTTGATTTCACCAACTGACACTACATGGCTCTGCCAAGTCTTGGACACGTACTGTCTTTGTCTACTCCTTGTGCTGTGTTCTTTCTTTTTTATATAGAAACACTTCTGTTCATTTAAGCTGTCAATTTATCCTGAGTTCATATCAGCCTTGAGCAAGTACAGTACGTACTAACATAATATGAATGTTAGCAACAACGGATACAAAGTGACATGAATCCTAAACCCATTCCCAGCTTTTACTTAGGGATATATTTGGTTTTTGTTTCTTTTTGTGTAAGCTAGTGAAATCTTGAAAAGTTTTTTTAATAAGGAGTTTTGTCATTTATATTACCAGCTTTGAGAACTGTGGATCTTTAGTAATTACCAAGTTTTAAAGAATGTCTAACTCTCAAAATGTTTTTCTTCACTTCACACACATTTTATATGAATGTTGAATCCGTGTTTTCTTATTTCAGAAAAAACTGGGCTTCCAAATGTAATATTCATGTACGCAGTGATGAGTTTTGCACTTCTGGTTTTTGTCATTCTGTACATCCCAGAGACTAAGGGACTGTCACTAGAGGAGATATCAATGGAATTGGCCAGAAAGTAAGTATTTCATTAAAATTCTTATTCGCTGCTTTTCCTAAGGGTGAAAAGAAAATGTTTATTTTTTTACAAAACAATCATGTTGGAACTGCTTGACAACTACAAGTAAATTATATTTGTCTACTCCAGCCTTATACAGTTAATATAAAGCATTTTAATAAGTCTTAACTGACCTTGCAAAAAGAGGTTCCATATTTTTTTTTAAGTAAGATATTCCTGGTTTAACCTCCAAAAACATTTAAACCCGATAAAAAAAAAACATGCATGTAGAAGCTGGTCTATCCCAACAGTTGTACTGTTATTTCTTTCCGACACCTTTTTAGTATTTTGTAAAACAGTTGCGTGAAAATACGGTATGAAAAAGAATCTTTTTACACTAAGTGATTGTTTCACATGAGAATTCCTTGGAATGTGCTAATGAATTATCTTGGAACACAAAGCAGTTGAGATAAAGGAGAGTGCATTGTGAATGTATTCAGACCCTCGCACAATTTTCACATTTTGTTGTTTTAAAGCTTGCAGTCAGGACACTGCACACATTCAAGGTAAAAAAAAAGAATTAACTAGCTATCAGCTGGTGAATTTTTTAAGCAAAAGTTTAACCATGAAGACCAAGGAGGTTTCAAAATTTAAAATATTGTATAAAGGACCAAGTAATAGATTTATTCCAAGCTGAAAAGAGAGGAAAGAAAGAAGGATCCACAGCCGAAACTTTCTTCTCTTTTCACCATGGAATAAACCTATTACTTGGGCCTTTGCTAGCCTATGCATCCTGACGCAGCTACCCACTTGAACTACTTGTATAAATGAATACAGCGAACTTGTAAAAAAGAACAGATTAGACCAAAGATCTAAAAATGAAAAAATAATGCACACCCCTTTGAATACGGTGAAGCCAATCATATGAAGTGGAATGTGTATCATACCACCCAGACAGTGCCTAGTGGGGCTTAGCAGCAGCTGAGCAAGGAGGAAAAGGGTTTGGGGCTGCAACTGAGAGGCTAATGGAGTTCAGTTAGATGGGAGAAAATGTGCTGCATGTACTGTAATTGTCACTCCACTGGCCTTGATGGCTTAGTGGAAAACCCATCTCAAATCCCTTATGCATTTTGCGGCTGAGTATTTAAGTGGTACTGCAAACATGTAAAAAAAGATTTTGTGATGAGACGACAAAATTTCAACTTTTTGTCCTAAATGAAACATCTGAAGAAAACCCAGCAGAGCACCACTCAGTCAATACCATCCCTACAAGCAACCGTCAAGCACGGTGGTGGCAGCATTACACTATAGTACTACCTGAAGCTTGTCAAGGCTGACGGGAACATAGATGGAGCACGATACAGGCAGAAATCTTAGACAAAAAGGTGCTTCCAACAAATATTGAGTTCATGGGTGTAAATACTAATAATATTTTTTTTCTTTAGTTTTTACCAACATTCACGATAACTCATCCTTGCACATTTAGTTTGAGCATTCAGTTTTTTAAAATAAACTTAAGTTTAAAAAATGTCAGTGCATAACTTTGTAATTTCACAGAATGGGACAACATGTCAAGGGTTGAATACTTTTGCAAGTTATTGTAAATTTAGTCTATTTAAGGGAAGTATTAAATCACATTTCTGTTTATTTTCCAGGAACCACGCTGAAGACTGTATATGCTACAGGATTATGCCTAAGACAGGAATTTTGAAAATCAAATGTAATAAATGATGCATAAAACATAAAACTAACCATTTTACCTCAGAAGTGATTCATGTCTGAAAATTAATTATGAAATAAAAGTCTTAGAACTAATGTCTACGTCCTGTATGACAGTTAAACTCTGTAGCTTATCTACATTTTAAACAAGCTAAGAAGAGAGACAGGGACCTTTTAAAATCAAAAGCAATACACTTAGAAAGCATAAATAGCAGTCAACATTGAGGTATTAGATCATATATTTTATTGTACAAAATACAAAATTCATAAACATACTGAAAAACACGTCCTTCACAATACAACAAGTGTTCTTGTCAAGAAGCTGTTACCATATTAGTAACAGTTGTCCCCATAATGGATAATCAGTTATTAATTTAGTGTTTGTTTTGATAAATACACGGTGCAGAGTAGTCATGTTGATGTTTCATGAACATTGTGTATCTCTACTGTTTCTGGAATAAAAACATCATTCAAATAAAAGGGAGAATATCTAGAACTGTTTTTAAAGGGATCTACAGAAAAAACTAGTAGCTTCAAATAATTGTTCACCTGTCACATATTGCTTTTTATCATTAAGAATTTTTAAAAATTTGAATTAAAAAAAAGTTTTGTTCTTTGGTGATCATGCAGAGAAAAGATGAAAGTAAAATCTACATGCTCACTCAGAATGTTGCAGTTTTTACATGAAGTGCATTACATTAAAGTATGTTACATTGCTTCAAACAATCTGATATCCGTGTTTCCTGTTGACACTGAACAATAACGCATTGTTAATGAAATACATAACTGTGTACCACAGAAAGCAGTACCTCGCCAGAAAACAAAATTAAAACACGTATCAGCATGTCTGAAACATTATACAGAATGTCATAATGAATAAGGTGCTTTAAAAACAAAGATATCCCCATTTTTATCTGATTATTTTCCTGCATTCAGACAACAAAGGATAGGCTTGTTCAACAGCTGCCGCAACAAACTGTACATTTGGGGCTGGCAAAACACAAAAAAGGGAAAAAAACAGGGTTAAAGGGATACCTACACTATCACATTTATTTATAAAAACAATTCATGAGAACACTTCATTTCACAGAAAACCACACTATCCTACAGTAATACATAACAACTCATGGTAAAAGTTCAACAGGCTAGCAGATATTGTATGTGGAATAAGTGGCTCCTCTCTCACCTTTATTAGGCATTTCTCATGCTCTTACAAAATAAGGTTTCTTTAAATTTTGTTTGGCAGACTCCTGCCCATTTGTAATTAATTATTCTCTATGGCTCAATAAACCATCAAAACAAGTGTTTCTAAGAGATGTATATCCTCTAGTGTCAGAAGTTCAGTCCAACTAAATCTGGTTTGCCAGTTTTGGGAAGCTTTGTCTATGAGAATCGTGGTGTCAGGTTGCAAAAGTTGGTTTTCTAAAATGGAACTGTTACAAGTGTTGGGGGGGAAAAAAGCACATGCAAGAGAAATTCTTGGAATATTTTTGAACAGCACATTTAATACCGGCTGGATTAGTTTTTAATAAGCCTATATTAGAACTGGAATTTGTTCACGCACTTTTTTAAACTCACGCTGCACTGGAGCATTATTATTTTCATATTATATGGTTCCTTAAATTCACAGTGCCTTGCAGAAGTAACCCCTAGAAAGTTTCCACAACTTGTTGCCGCGTCAGCTTCCAAATGGGGCACTTAAAAAAAAAGAGCTTCATATTTAGAAGGAACAAGCAGAAGTTCTAATATATTATTATTATTATTATTATTATTATAGAAGTAAGTCCACATGAAAGAGCAGTGGAAAAAGGTGACGAAGTGGAATCTCTTTCAGGTGCGAGGGAGACTAAGAAAGGGCGCAGGGATATAAATCCCAAATCTTGCGAAGGAAAGAACAATGGGCGGAATGTGAGAATGGGCAGAGCGGGTGAGAACGAGTGTCCAAACAAAGGGAGATCTGGGGGAGGAGTGTGAAAAGCTCAAATCTGTAAATCACAGTAGAGGTTCTGGAGAGGAATTCACACAGAGATGGTGGAATGTGTGATCCAATTTTAAGGATAATCTTAGCTTCTAATATCTTTCTGGAAACCCTATAAGAGGGCCGTGGACAGAAAGGTGAGTATAAGCATGTCTGGGAGAAATAATATGGGAAACTGTCATGATCCTCATTGAAACAAGTAAAGGTTTATTCCATGCTGGAATGATCCTCATTGCTTTGATAGGTTCCATGAAACAGCTGGCCAGCTGTCTTCCTGTTTTGTTCATGGGAATGTCAGGGCACTTTCTGTAAGATATACAATAACTGAGATTGCTCTCCGGATATTCTTGAAATGGCCATATACATTTTCAGGGGATACAGAGACTTATATTACAGCAGGTGCTTGGCATGGAAATGGCCTAAGGGTGGTTAAGGGAACTGTGGACGAGAAGGTTGTATATATTAGGTGGTCAGTACAATGAGACTGATGAGTCTGGAAAAAAGGCCCTAGTTGAGCGGTCATCCTGTAAAACAATTTTTTTTTTAATAATCTTGGAAGACAGAAAGTGTGTTGAGGTGCAAGGGAAGCACCGATGACCCACAGGCCAAAGTGGTCCGACAAGAATAAAGCAGTCCAGTCTAGACCCGACTGTATGAGAAAATATGGTGAGGCTTGATTGCAGTCTACCAATGATCCCCAATGAGCTTATCAGAACTGGACCAGGTTTCTGAGGATGACTGAGTAAATTTACACCACCCAACTATTTGAAGCTGGTACTTCTCCAAAACCATTACATCCACCAAATACTTGCTTTGTAGGACAGTTATTTACGCAATTAAGTACATTTTACTTAATACAACTTCTTTGCCGAGTTTCCAGACATTTCAACTCCTTCACATTTAACAGTGTTGAGTATGATTATTACAATTTTGAGTAAAAAGCTCATTAATAAACATTAATTATAATTAATCCAAATATGAAATGGGAAGAGATTAATTACTTTTGCAAGGCACTGTATGTATGTTTTTGGGAGCTACCTTACTGTCATTGCATACCAACAAATGAGTATATATCACTCTATACAAAATATCTTTACCTGTGACAGTGATGCTTCCTGTTGAGAAAATCTGTAGGGTAGCTTTGATATTCTTAATCCTGTATGATGCTGCAGGGTGCAATTCTGGCTCATAACTGGAAGATAACACACAGCTGCTTTAACAGTTATAAATTATACTGAACACAAAATGCTAAAACGTGCAAGAGTCTTACCTAGCAAAAGGTCTATTTTTCTTTGTGAACTCTGGAAGTCGGATTTCAAAGGGCATTGAGCACACAGCCAACACATTAACAATCTTAAAATCTGTGAATTTCACCTAAAGGAAGAAAAAAAATTCAAATTCAATTTTTTAATGTTTTTTTTTCAGATTATTGCAATTTGTTTTAAAATGGTTTCTCTTTTCATTAGCACAAAAATGATCTTTTCATATAATACTTTCAGGAGCTGTCTAAGACTTGGGGATGGTAAAAATGCAATAAATTGATGTAACTCTCAATATTTCAAGGTAGAACGGTTTGTTTAAAAGTAACTCATGCAAGTACTATACACGGTTACCATGCCTAAGGTGTTAAAGATTTACAGTTGTAGCTCTACAGACAGTATAAACAAAAATCACTGCAAATTATACTGTTTTCAAATTAATGCTGTAGGCTTTCCTATTTTCTTGTGTGGTAAAAGATTAAAATTAGAAGAGTTGTTGAAATCTCAGCTCACAAGGTCTGTTCTCTCTGTTCCCCTAAAACATCATAATTTCAACTAAAGGACAATTTTAGTACTACTTAAACACAAGTACTGTTGTCTCTAAAGGCTTCCAAGCAGCTCCTGACCCACTTACTTAAACAGCTTGAGTAAACAAAAGGAAAACTGGAATGATATTTCCAAAGTCAGCCTAACAGGTTTTGAAAAGCAAGCTACTAAGCAAGTGCTAACTCATTGTGGACATAAGAGTGTTGTTGCAACATGAGATTTAAGCCTAAAGGAAGTTTTGGTGTGATGAAACCTGTCATGTTTCAAGTCAGTCGATGTAGAAGTACCAAAGACATTGGTAGTTTAAAATTTGAGTTAACTGTAATTCCACTAAAATGGTTCTTTCCCAATTTAGAACTGGTAAGCAAATGGTAATAAATTAATAGTTTTTTTTTTCTCCAAAGCAATTTGTGGTAAAGGCTAAAAAAAGGATAAAATGTGTCAGGAAGCATTCACAGAAACCTCATTGCTGTATAGTAATTGCACTGTCACTAGAATAATGCCACACCTAAAGCTTAAGAGCAACAACTGCATTATGGGGTGTTTCACCACACACGTGATGAACTAGTGTATTTTAGATATTGCTGCAACCCAAAATTGAAAGGTCCCACTCTGATATAGATCTGGGTGAAATCTAAGTTTAAAATAAATGAGCACAACAGTACTATTCAAAATGATAGTAGTTTTGCAAAAAATGGCAATCAGGCAGCCATTGAGGTTTATGGAAAAAAACAAAATGTGTCCATATATTAACTGCATTGTCCCTAAATCCAACACCAACCGAGTTGGCGGTTAACTAGCCAAAAAGTCCTTGAGCAAAAACAGCATGCTCACCAAGCAAGCAATAATCCAGTGTTGGCTGGAAATTATCCTAGCAGTTTGTGAGATGTAAATCAGAAGCATCTTTAACTGTTCATGAAATCTGCAACTGTCAATTCAATCAATGCCATGGATCCCAAAACAGAGACAGTCTGAATTGTGAGTACAAATGAAGGTCAGACAAATATCTAGGTTTAATTAGCAATGTCAGTGCATCCGATATTAAGTGGATGCCAAATGTAAGGACTAGACTTTGTTTAGAAAAGGAGAAACTATTTTGAACCATAGAAGCTGGTCTTATAGGTCACATAAAGAAAAGAAAACAGCTGTCAGTCGGCAATCTTGGTTTATGTAGTAATCCTATTTTTACCTGTATTCATTCTGGTGGCACTACAATTACAACAGCAATTTCTCAGGTGCAAGGCATGTGTAGTATACTAATTTTCAGTTAAATGTGCAATGGCAAACAAGATTTTGAAAGGGCTTTCCAATATTTGGGTCAGGACACTTTCTTGACTCAGGACTCCAAGTCTGAAGGGCTCCCTAGTCTTTGCACGGGAGCAGTTTAAAAACTGAGAAGGTCAAAATCCTTTCGATCACTACAATCTTTCACTACTTGGAAGCCTAAAAAGTTTAATACCTTAAAACCAAGTTTTTGTAGACATCGTGCTAATCTCCGGGCACCAGATTTAGCTTCTTCTTCACTAAAATGGAAACAACACAAAGGAATGTGTACATCATCAAATGCACAAAATATCTGCACTGTCTAAATGAAAGCACTAGATTAGCAGAGTAGTCCTGTACAGCATAGAGGAAAGGTATATGAACATTTCATTGTTTCATTTTTTATTTGTAATGATTTTTACAACTGGGCTTTACAAATGGGTTTTAACCCACTAAACCAGTGATGAGTTGATTTCAATTAAGATCTGGGTCAAGATGAAAACTGGGCCCTCAGTGACCTCTCGCTCCTCCCATATGTGAACAATTAGTCACACAAGTCCACATTAAGGGTTTAATGCTGTAATAAAAGCAGTCATAAAGCAACAATCGTGAAGTTAATATATCATTTTTATACTCTCTGCTGAAGCCACATCAAGTATTTGACTAAAAAAAAAGTGAAGAGTCACAACAAGAAAGCAGATGCTGGGTAAACTCAGGACTTGTGTGACTTATTGTTCACATATGGGAGGGGCGAGAGGTCACTGAGGGCCAAGTTTTCATCTTGACCCAGATCTTAATCGAAATCAACTCATCACTGGTTTAATGGGGCTAATTTCAACATCTTATCCCAGCTGTTCAGGTGCAAGTGCTTTGAAAACACCTAGAAAACCTGCCCTGCAGGACTGGGACTGCCCAGACCCGTTTTAAATGATATTCATTTACATTTGCATCTGCTTGACAGTGAATAGAAACTACAAATAACAAGCAGCTCCTCTAGGAGGCTGTGAGGTTTCCTCACGAACAAGAGAAATTACATGAAAAAGACACACTTTTGTGATTCTGTACCTGGAACAGACACTAGGTTTAAGTGTGAACATTGTTATGTTAAACTGCTGAAAGGCTAATGTAAAAAGGAAACAAGAAAAATAAAAAAAAACTGCTCACAAAGCATTTTCAAAAACTAGCATGTTTTTGGAGTATTATATGATCTTAATGGATCAATGTTACCTCGTAGCACCTGTGCAAATAATCTTTCCTGAAGACCATATTGAAGCAGTGATTCTGGGCTTTCTTAGTTTCATCAGAACCTTCTGTGAAAGACGATACAAAGAAATACTCAAGTTGAAACAAATGGCACACTTCAAATGCATTCCCAACAGACCTTTGTAACCCACTATTACCAGTGACGAGAAACTTCAGCACCAGCAACACAACTGAGGCCTGTTTAACGTTTTATTTTCCCCAATTTTAAATCCAACATAAAATTACAAAGAAACTTTTACAGTGTACAGGTTTGCAAATGTTTATTAGCTGGCATTCAATTCACTGATTTGATAACTTATCAGTATGATGCACTTATTTCATTAAGATTTTTTTACATTTAGAATTGATTGGAAATACTACAAACCATGAAAGACAAAAATCTGCTTTAAAGTAGACAGCTTTATTTTAACTGTGGAAAAAAATACTACATAATGCTGAAAACACACTAGAAATCCGTGTTTATTTTTCTACAGCTTTACAGAAACACTCTTGGAACTGTTGCAGGTAACTCTGGACATCTGGTGTGAAAACAATTCCAATTCCTTTGCAAACTGAAAAAAAACATCCCAAGGAAGCTCACTGCACCCCATCCTCCATTCAAGCTCCCCCTCATTAGCTCTGAAGCCCTTAAGTGAAATTTGGGGCTTAATGTTAAGCTGCCTTCATAAAGGAGGTACAGGAGAACTGGACAAGGTTTTGACAGTCTTTCATCATCTGACATTGCTTTCTGTGAAATGCATTCTAAAGACAGAATGATCAACCTCTGTATGACAAGACTGTTCCTACATTTTATTGTTTTAGCAAATTAATTTTAAAAGCAAATGGCACTGGCTTAATGTGACGTGACAGCTCTCAATCATTTACCTTTTGTGACTACATGAATGGAGAATTGAGCCATTGAGAACTGTCCTAGAAATGTCATCATAAATCAAAGATATTTTTAAAGGACGCTCATTTTAACTTTTTCACGGATGGTCACACTGTTGCCAAGGTATATTACTTTTACATAAGTTTTAGAAATTGGTAGGGTGTTCAACGATGCAAAAATAAAAAGTGAATCTGATTGCCAATTGGAGTTTATGAATAATGTAAAAAAGTAAAAAGGTAATGACTAATCTACATGATCTTCATGCAGTCTTACATGGTGTTGGAGCAGAGTTGAATCAAAATACAGCAGTTCAAGGATCACGACACTAAGGGATATATTTTTGGAATATACCAGGTCTCCAAAAACAAATCAAAATTTACTTAAGTTATATTTAATATACTTACAAAAAACTTTTGATAAATTTCTGCACTTTGCAAGGCATCATTTATATACTGAAGCATGAGTTTCCAACCCAATAATGAAGTTGATGCCAACTGGTTTACATTTATTAGTGTCACTAATTTCAACAGCTGTAGAGTGTATTTTACAGTCACAGATTCAATATTTTAGTAGCCATCACAGATGCACAACCGTAAGGAGAGAAGGTTTCCTAACGTCACATGTTAAACACATGTTCAAGCTGATGTAGCTGGTCTTTGTTAGCTGTTGACTAGGATCCACTAAGGGTGACCCAACATAGTGTTTGCTTGTTTTTCTTTAACAGCAATGTTTGAGTGACCCCTGCAGTGTGTATGAAGGTAGTGCTATGATGGAGGAAAAAAACATAAAAAATAAAAATCACATCAATTCACCAGGACTGCTGTCCTGCTGTGGCTATCTATCATCATTCCAAACCATGATAAAAACCATGATTTTACTTGATGTCTGTAAAACACTGCAACATAATGGAAGGACTCTCAGAACGGTCAGTCTCCTCATACAACATGGACATCATTATAACATTTCCCATGCAATTTCCATACTCTTTTGTTCAACACTTGGCCCTGTCCACAATTAACCTGCTTCATCAGAGATAATGTTCGAAAACTGTCTGTTAAGAGTGTTGGTCTCTGCAGACTTGCTTGTTAAAGATCTGGGTTAGGTATGTACCACTACAGAATGCTGGAGCCAATTATTAATGAAGTCACTGCTGTAAAAATTGAATAGACTCTGTCATACAATGTCTACCAGTGACCTGTCAGAGAGGGTGGCAGACAATGATCACATTAATGAGAATGGGACAATGATTTTATGTTGCTGCTGCGACATCACAAGTGGACAACCGCCACTTGTGAGACATTATGCAAAATCATCTGCTGATGCCAGTGAAAGAGGTGATAAATTGTAGATTAACAAACTCCAAAAATCTTAGATACTATGTGTGCATTGGGTTAATGCCAACTTCTATTCTCTCCAAACCAATTGGTAGCTAGTGGACATGATAAAAGAAGTAATGTACACCCCTTAAAACCACGATCAAGCTTTGTGTCGTTCACAAGTCCTTCAATAGCACGGTCTCAATAAGTAGTAACATGCAATGCTCTCAACTACCAGCCCAAATGTCATAAGGTTAGACAGCATGTTACTCACGCTGCATGTCAAACCAGTGATGAGTAAAGACAGGTAACATGAATCAACAGATGGTGCAGGTTTCTAATTATGCTTTCCACTATCGAAAGACAAATAGGGCCTGGGCTCATATTTCATTCTCACACTACTTTGAAATTGAATATTTAACATAATTTGCATGAGACTAAAAGCCAATAAATTAACAGAGCGATGTGGATTAATTAAGAAATTGTTTCTAAATACCCTCCCAAGTGAATCATGCATTTCTCTCTGCCAACTTAATATTCTCCAAGATCCTCTGTATTTACCGGTAATTAGGACCTCCTCTAATATCGCAGACTCTGGCATCCTGTTCATGTAATCCTCCACCAATTCTCCCAGGACTAACATTTTAATCAGAACCAAATAGTACGTCTTGGTTTCTGATCAAAATAACTGAGTTGAGAGAGAACGCACACTGACTTAAAATGGATGTTTTCAACGCATTTCACAATATGCATGCCAATGCAAACCTAGCCAAGGGAAAAAAAAAAATCAGCCCTCCAAAATTAGGGTAGGGGTAACCTGCAAAAAAATCATTTTAATTAAATGATCAATCTATGACCTTTAATATTTTTTTTAATCTATAAGTACACAATGCATCAGCAGATTAACTCAGTTTGCAATACTGGGATACTTAATAGGAAAGCTGAAGTGTCTAAGTGATAAAAAAGACATACACTTCTACATTAGAGTAAAATTAGAAAATGTCAAGTCATTTAATACAGAAAAAACAAGGAACATTGAGGAGCTGAAATAGAGGCAGCTCTGACAAACACTGATAAAGTACTAAATGTGTGCCAATGTGCACTCAACAACTGTTGCCAATCCTGTGACAATGTCAGATGATTACAGGTTGTAGGAGAATCAAAACACTCCAAAAAGAGCAGACATTTCATAGTTTGATCTTAAGTAAATGACTCCTAAATAAAAAGTCACTTCTTAGCCCATTTCTTATTCGACACATTTGCACCTTCCCAACCTCAATCTGTGCACCTCTGACTCCCAGTCACTTTCTGGATCATTTCATATAGACAAGCTACAGCATAACATACTGTATAACAGTAATGGCTGGACAGCAGTCCTTGCACTCTCACAAATCCAGATTCTGTTTAGGCTGAAAGGCAAGCAAGAAAGGTGGGTAGCTGCGTCAGCATGCGTAGGCTGCAAAGAAACAAGTAATAGGTTTAGTCCATGCTGAAAAGAGAAAAAAGAAAACACAACGTTTCAGCCGTGGAGCCTTCTTCGGGTAGGAGGCTCACACCTGAAGAAGGCTCCACGGTCAAAATGTTGAGTTTTCTTTTTTCTCATCAGCATGGAATAAAGCAAGGATTTCTATACGCCTAAGCAAACGTTTTATCCAGCATCATGATGCTGAAATCAAGAAAGGAGGGTCCATCATAATAGAAGGACTATGGCATGGATGGAGGGATCTCAAGTCTTCAGGCACAGTTAGTGCAGCAGTTATGGATGGAATGAAGTGCCTCAACAGCAAGCAAGCCCCAGTGTCAGTAACTGACAATAACCTGCCCACATCACCACTGTTTATCTTCTTATGAGCCAAAGAAAACATGGAACTGACAGTGAGATCACCTGACAGGAATCCTACTGGGCATACTCAAAGCACGCTATAGGGAGCTACACAGGTCTGTGTAATGCAGTCCAAGGCTCTCCAGGAGCTAGTGGATATCCTCATTTTAGGATGGGTCAAGTTCCCCTAGCCTGCAGGGCATCTGATTAGAGAGACAAACAGATGTTTGTCAGTGTGCCTTTGGTAAAAAGTCATCATTTTTCACAAGAATCTGTTTGGAAGGTGTGCAGCTTCTGTTACTTACAGACTTTTGTATTCTACTAAATCATTAATGGAAAGAATATGAAACGCATTCCATCTGTGAATTCTGGTTTCAGGCAAAAACTGTAGAAAAAAATCCATACCTAAAACAGCTCAGTTTCTTGTACCCACAAGTACAAGTATATTTAAGCCAAAAATGTAGAGATTCAAAGACTTAAGCCGGTGATTAAAGTGTGTAGAATAAAATTAACATAATTTGACTGGTCGCACAGAAAATAAAAAGTGCGACAGAGGGAAAAAAAACGTCACAAGGATAAGAAACATGACCATAACTGTGCAATTTCTTTTCCAATTGCAGTTTTATATACTACAACAAAAACAAAAAGAAAAGCTGCAGCATTTATTTTTAGGGACTAAAAAAAGGAAAATGGAAATGTAAAGACTTTTCAGGGTCCTATTTAAAAACTGTGCTAGAACTTAGGTTAGAGTGATCTCTGGTGGTGCAATTCAGTACTGCAGGTCTCTTCTTTTTGCAGATACTTCAGGGAGGAAATATTGTTTGTACACAATCTTAGTTGTTTCTTTTATGATGTATTATCCCTTATTAAAATGTATACTTCAAAATCTTTGAAGTAATGAAGTGACTCCTACAAACACAAACATTAAACAGTATTTTAAAATGCATTAATGAAATATAATACTAAAATAACTTTGTCATCTTTATGGCTTTTGCTACAGGTAGGCTTAGTATCACTTACATTACACTGTAAGCATGCAGTTGCTAACTCCGTTCAGAGCCCTGGCTATTTTCAATAATTACCACCAAATTATGCATCTAAGCCAAGTAAAACATGCAGGAAATAAATCTTTGAAATGCACACAGAAAAAAAAAGATAGCTAAAGAGCAGTTGAAAAGACTTGAGAAATTATATGCAGGTACAGACATATAACACATGCTGTGCTTACCACCTGACTGATGACTCCCATAATTCAGAAAGCATTACTGACAGTTTCCTTCCACTTGTTCCTTACAGGGCTAGCCCTGCTCTCCTGAGTCCCACAAAAATGAAAGCTGTAGACCAACGGTTTCACACTCCATTCCTGGAGGGCCATATTGTCTCTTTGTTTTTGGTTCACATGAGCCCCGAATGACTTTAATTAGCTTGTTTAACTAGGATAACTAATTTTCTTTAGGTGTAACATGTCTAATAATTACAATAATCCCTGGATTTGTACAGGACCTTTCATCCTCAAGGACTGCACTTTCCATATGAGAAGGAACCTACTTCATTCACCACTAAAGTGCCCCACTACAGAGAAGATCCAGAGGAGAAGGGAGAAATAATATTCCCCTATTGTATTAACAGGGAATCTCAGGGAGGCCAGATTATGCAAATCCAGAGTGGAATTTAACAAGCACACCTGGGCTCATAATCGTACTTTTACAAGCAGTGCCATGGGATTTTCATAACCAAGTAGTCAGGACCTTCGTTTATCGTCTCATCTAAAGGACAAGACCTCCTATAGCCGAGTGTCCCCAGTCCTTATATAATTATGTTGGGAGACTGGTTTACAAATGCTGGTCTAAACAGACCAGTAGGTGGCACCAGCAACACATACAGCAAGCAGCAACCTGGCTTTCCCTGTCTCAGGACCGACCAAGACCAGGCCTGTTTTTAAAAGGAACTGTACCTAGAACGACATGTTAAGCATCCATTTAAAGGGAAAGAATAAAGTAACTAGATACAATTGAGGTTTGTTGAAGCAAAAATCAGCTGACACTGCAGTCTTCCAGGAACAGTTTGAGAACCCTGCTTTAAGTGTTGCTGAGGTCTAAAAGACCTCTCAGTACTAAATGTAGAAAGCCAAAATGTGTGGTTATCAATCATTACTCCAGAAAGAGTAAAATGACTTCTTAACAATAATGGACTTACCCCTACATCTGGTTTGTAGATGACGTTTGATCCCTCCAGTGCAATTGTTCGTAGATTTAAATGGCACCTTGTTCTAAAAACAGACACCACATTTGTAATAATAATGTCCAATGCAACATCATTGTCTGGTTCCATTTGGAAAGGTGATTGTCAGCTCTTCAAAGATGCATAACCGGGCTTAAAATGGTGGCCTGTAAAAGACATAAAACACATATATGTTCTTATTCTCACTATAATCAGTTAGAATTCCACATTTAGTCATAAGTGTAAATCATACAACCTAGATCTCAGGATTACTGCAGTACAGTTCCAGACAATGCATAGGCCTGTACGCTAAATTTGTCTCATTGCCATTACAGAAAGCCAGAGCACTACATAAATTATTTTGTCCCCTATGTCAGTCTATTAGGCGACAACGAGATAACATATGCAAGTCATTCTGCATTATCCCAAAAGGTAGAGGAATAATCTGTGAAAATTAGACGTCCAACTCGTCTTGTTTCTGCTTAAACCGGTGGAACGCGATGATGATGATGATGATGATGATGATAAAGGCTGCGACCTCTCACTGATATGGCAAAAGCTGCGTTTGTACCAAGCGGCAAGCAATACAGTGGAGTATATAGCTAAGGCTCTTGCTTTCTTTGATAGCAAATGCCATATTTTTGTGTATTTCTGCGCTACCAAGCATTTGTCGTTATACTCATCTCACCACACCTACTAAAATAGAATATGTTAAAATTCATGCTCATCTGACACGAAGCCCGCACCTGGCAACCCACTTACGTTACTTCATATTATACAACAACGCCGTATCCTTAATTATCTCTGTCCTTAAACACATTAAGGCGGTGTTCTAAACCGATACTCAAATAGGGAATACAACAATGACATTTTTTATTGAAAGTGATCTTGTGGAAGTTATTCAATTGTATCTATATAATTAGACAACAGATCTAGAAACAAACACAGTCTACTTCCTGGTATGCCACTGATGTAATGTGCCCCATATAATCTATTGAACAGAGGAGGCGAGATTAATCTCCAACAGCTACACACATCAAACCTAAAGATACAATGTTATAAAAGGTAATATATGTTATACCTTTGCAGACATCTACAATGATTACAACACTCCCGACAAGTTCAGTCTCAAAAGGTGTGCAAATCTACTTGAAAAACCAATTATCATAATATTTAAAGGGGGGATAAGACAGTTTTGTAGATCAATAAACCATATAACGCCCAGTTAATCAGGCTATATACACATGATTATCAAACAAGGGGACGTTTTCTTACCTCTGAGCATTAAATTGGAACAGTACTAAGCCAGTTGCTTAGCTACATTGCATTAAAAATAAATAAATTCGTTACCGCCTTAATCTGTTTTATATGTCTTTAATGTATACAAACCACACATGCATTTTACTAAAAGTTTAAACAAAAAAACAACAGCCAGCACCACTAACGTACAAAGACCAACGAGATCCCCTGGATAGTCAATACTTCCTGCTGAAAAGATCTGAGAGAGCCCAATGAAAATACTCGGCTCAAACTGAACTAGCGCCACGTACTGGACTCGGAGGACACTTGCATATATGATCCTGTCTGAAAACACCATACCATACACAAGTTTATTTGGACTAAGGCAGCAGCAAAATAAACCAATAATGGGACGCTTTCTATAATGTTTTTTTTAATTAAATACTACGTTCATTTGTAGAAAACCTGGATATCCTGGATTTAGAACTTAGATTGTAATAAACACGTTACATTAATTAGGGCTATAGATCAGCATTAGCATCAATGAGGACTTAAAAGCCCCTCTCCTCTGGAATAGGTCATGCACACTTGTACATGCGATAGTAAGACCACACATCATAAGTGATTGTATTGTCAGAATGTAGAAAAATTATTTTTAATAATTTTAAAAATATTGTTATTTCATTGCCCCTTCCTACATTGCTATCAGAATTCTTCCCAGTCTGTGTAAAGAAAGAGAATGGTTCAGTCTATTCATATATAGTCTGCAACTGTTAGGTTCCTTAACCACTCATCCAGTGCAGTGTTATATTTATCGTCCTCCATTCTGCTGCATTTGGTTCTATTTCTGCAATGTCAAATTCTGTGGCAACATTTCGTATGTTAGCTCAGTCTATAATTGAATAAATATGTCTGCACTTATGTGCATGCCACCTTCAAGTGGACCAACTAAAGTGTTATTATATTTTGAAATGTTGTATTAACTTTGTTCTTGTCAACGTTAGCTGTTTAATTTTATTTAGTGTAACCTAATATTATGTTTTTATACAGCCCGTTTGACTGTGTTAATCAAGAATATTTGAATTTTGTAAGAAAATACCATGTGAATTTCTAAACTGAAGTAGTTTACTTATTTTAATTCAAGTGAACATACAGTGTATTACTTACATCCATCCATTGTCTAACCACTTCATCCAATTAAGGGTCGCGGAGGAGCCACAGCCTAGCAATGGGCACAAGGCAGAGTACACCCTGGACTGGATGTCAGTCCATCGCAGGGCACACACAAACATGGACACAAATACATCAGGACCACTTTTTCCAGGAGCAAATCAATCTACCAGTATGTCTTTATACTAAGGGAGGAAACCCATGTGGGTTGGGGAGAACATGGAGAACATCTCCATCCAGATTTTGAACCCAGGATCCCAGCAGTGTGAGACAGCTATGCTAGCCACTGTGTAATAAAGAAAAAATACTTGCTCAGAGGTAAAACTAATTGTAAAACAGTTGGTGTTAATGAAAATCCAGCAATTCCAGTTCGATGTAGATGTTACAAAATAAAAAGATTAAAAAACGGGCCTGAGTCTTATAAGAAGTAAATATTATTGTAAAGATGAAAATGCCATAGAATAAAAGTAATCAGGGATTCTCATTTTCAACTTTGAAAGCCCTTGGTCCAGCAGGTTTTATACAGTAAATCTCTTTACATCAGAAGCACAAAAAGCTGTGAAAACTGTTCACCTGTTCCAATAAGGGCAATGAATGATTGGGTTGTTAAGAGGCAAGCTGGACAACTTGCAGAGGAAGTGTCCCTTGAGACCTGAAAGTGGGCATACTGGCAAAAAAGATCCAGAAACAACATTGTGTATAAGCCAAAGAAATGTGGAGAGAGGTTTGGTACGCTCAGAATAGAAAGAAAGGAAACCAATAGATGGCAGCAGAAAAAAAAGTGACATCATTACATGAGTGAATCAATATTAAATGGAAGAACTCTGAAGTGAGATTCTACTTTAAATGCAGTGTGGGGGACAGCCTCTTCTACCTAACATTGGTGTTATATTTCCCCAGTCCATCCATGTTAAAACTGATCACGTGCATCAATGTTTCATCTTTAGTACTGTATAAAGACACTTAAAAGCAAGGGGACTACCATAGAGAAAGAAGAATGAATTCAAAGAAATATTGAACTTAATCCCAAGAGGTAAAAAAGATAAAAGAAAGAAGAAGTCAGTGTTATCAGTGGCAAGATGGATAAGGATTGCCAAAGACAAAAATTCGTGGCAGAATCGTGGGTAGTCTTTTATCCAGCAGTGTATGTGTAGAGACTCATGATGACATATGCATATGCAATTGTGTGTCTTGTAAACTTTTTAAGTAATAAAGTAGGGGATATAATGTATAAGCTTATTATGATGTTTCTTAAAAATCATGACCAAATAATATGAGTGATGGCTTTCAGTCTTCCTAAGAGATTTGTGGTTGAACTCCATTTTTCCAGACATTTACTGGTCTCACACACATCCTCTGTATGCTGATGTACACCTATTAAAGTTTACAATAAGGTCAGTAGTTATTAATTATCTCCGATGTCACAATGACAGTGGTTCAGATAAACAATTTCATTCCACATACTGTAGAAGCATCTGGCTCTTCTTTACATTGTTAGTGGTTCCTGGATTAGTGACAGTGGAATCCAAGTAGCACATACAGCATTTTAAGTGGTAATAGTGCTGAGAGTTTACAGCTGTTTGATTTGTCAACAAACATGCACTAGCTTTCACTTAGTTTTGCCTGTACATATGAACTTTCTGATGCTAGAAGAGCACATTTAATACTAAGCTAAGATAAGATCACTTTAATGGCCATATACAATTTCTTGTATCAGGAATTTGTCTTTTTCGCATACCCCAACTTGATCTCTATGAGACACACAGACAGGGAGAGTCATTTATACGGCACCCCTGGAGCAGTTGGGGTTAAGGGCCTTGCTTAGGGGCCCAATGGAGTAGGATTCCTCTGCTGGCCACGGGATACAAACCGGCAACCTTCCAGCCACAGGCACAGATCCTTAGCCACAGAGCCACCTCACCGCCCAAGAACATATTATAGGAACATAAAACCGGTTACATACAAGAGGAGGCCATTTTGCCCATTTGGCATGACATTGGGTTCATCAACATGGCTTGTTCCATAAAGCCATAACTCTTTTGGGTAAAGAAGTACTTCATTTTCTTTGTTGTAAATACATTTCCATATAGCGTCTAGTTTGTGTTTCACTGTTCATTTCAAAGAAGTTCACTGCACCCTGTGACATTCACTTTGTCAATGCCTTTGAGAATTTTGAATACTCAGACCAGGTTCCTTTACAGTCTTCGCTGTTCAAACTAAAAAAAATCACTCAATTCAGCCACAGTCCTCAGTTACTCTTCTGATTCTAGAGCAGCATTATAATTTCTATAAGGTGGTGACCAACATTATATACAGTATTTTAAATGATGCCTAAGTAATGCATTGGATAAATTTAAGATATCATCTCTTCTACACTTAGACTATAGAGCCCTTTTATTGCTTCCCCATGTTTTCTAGAAGATGTAAACAATGTGTCAACATAAACACCGAAGCCTTTTTGTAAGTAGCCTCTTCTACTGTAGCACCTCTTCTGTTTTCCATGTTATATTAATAGTTTATGTTTATAGACATGCACTTGTCTACATTAAACATCATCTGCCAGGTGTCTAGTCTTGGATGCTGCCTAAATCTTTTTGAATTTCACCTGCTGCCTTCACAGTGTTACATAATCCTCCTAATTTGGTATAATTTGCAAATTTGACTAGTTTACTAACTATACCACAATCAAGATTTAAATGAGTAAAAGCACTCATTACACTAATTACATGACCTAATCTGAGCATTCACTCTTTAGCTTTAACAGATTAATTCCCTTTAATGTTTTTAGTTTTCCTTTTGCAGAATATTCTTAAACCTTTGCTTGCCATGTCTGATAATTTCTGAAGCTACACAGCAATGTCTTTTTTCTATCTTTAGAGACAAAACTAGAATGATTGATTTAATCAAGAAAGGTTATAAAAGATCCCTAGGTGTAAAATGTATGGTCTAAAAACCATACATTACCAGTAATTGTTATTTACATTTTTATTTCAGTGCTGATTTAATAGATTAATATCTTAATATCAATACAACAGCAGACATTAATGGTCATGATGCTGGTCACTGTGCTTATACTGGCTTAAACAAATTGATGCAGTGAGCGCACAATGGTGATATTAACGTCACTATAACAGCACCAAACCCACTTAGAAATACTGTAAAAAAGTTAAGGAACCTCATCATAGCTTCCTCAATGTGACTGACAGTTTCAAATGATTGCTTCAAAGCTGCAAAACAGAACAAAAAAAGAAGAGTGAGAACGAAACACAAGCAAATGTAGGAGTGAAAATGTTTTCACAGTCTTTGTATTCTTGTGGTTCGGGGGGGGACATTTTTCAAAGAATGTCGTGATCAGTTTCTAAGATCCTCAAGGGCCTTCATGGCCACTTGCTGCTTGTAACCTTGCAGATTTTCTTCGTTTTACCAAGGTGTGCTTATCGGATATAAGGCATGGCAACCTCCATAGTATATATAGTCAATGATGATTTTAAATAATCAAGTGAAAGAACCTTAAAACTGCTTTTAGTCTTGCAATGGGACAGACTGAAAGACCAATGATACTCATGCACAGTCTTCAGGTATCACACTGGTGCAGTAAATACTGTTGGTTCAGACCACATTTCTGAGCTAGTCAGAATGAACTGTATTTTGCAACTTCTTTGAAACCCTGCGATTTCAAAATTTTAGCCACGTTTTAATTGTTCTCAGAAAGAAAATGAGCGATATAGTGCATGTTAACTCTCCTCCACACAGGGTCAGTGGAGCCTAATTTGCACAAGGTGGGGAGGGGTCTTTTTTAAACTCCCCCTGTAAAACTAATACTGGAGTGGAGGACTCATTCAGAGTAATAGGTTGTTTTATTTTGTATGGAACATCAATACAATCTTATGACCAGTTTGCATTTCAAGAAATCTATGTGTAATGATCCAAGAGGGTCTTACTTGACGTTGATAGAAAGGTTATATTTAGTATCTTAGGATAAATTACAATATGTAGAAAGTTTTGCAAGTATCATTACACTTTTAGCACTATCCACTTACATATGATATAAAGCCATTTAAACATTCTTGCTTTGATATGGCCAAACACAAATATTCAAACAATTTATTGGGAAGTACTTCTAAAAATTACAAAAATGAAACACTGTTCATGATTCACTGCTATCAGCATAGCTGGTGGGTATAAAAGAAGCCTGCACATACCTCCCCTTCAGGCAAATGAAGCCTAAAAAGAAAAGACTGCTGAAACATCAGAGCTGATCCTGTAATTGATATTGTGGCATTTTAACCCAGAATCTGAGACACTCCAGTTTACAGTAGATGCTGGTAAAATATCAACACAGTAGCTGAAACAGGGGAATTCAGATTTTTTTTAATTAAAAGATAAGGGAATTGAAGCACAATGACTAAAGAAAGCTGACCATTGCCTGCAGCTGATGAGCTTCAAATGTATTTTCCTGTTCAACCTTTCCACTCTGAAATGGTTTGCCTCTAAGTATCTCTGAATCTGGCCATCTGCCAAACAAAACAGAAATATAACTTCAAAATGATTAACTGGTGTTGGTTGGACCTCCTTGGCAACAAGATGTTTTCTTCTGGAGGACTAGCTTTAGTGCAATAGATTTTTGTAAATAAAATAAATTCAGCATTGATAGCTCTGTTGAGATGTTCCATGTTGTTTACTAGGCAGACCAAAGTTGAAAGAGGGTTACACAATCCTAAAGAACAGAGAGGGTCCAGGCCCGCAGAGTTCCCCTATTTACAGATTCTTCCTCTCCGCTCTGATGTCTCCTTATCCTAATGTTGTCTCCAATACAACAGAGACATCGGTTCATAATTCTGAAACTGTGGATCTACGTGGTATGTTCGGTAACCACAGTTCAAATTTGTTGTTTATAAAAAAAACTGTTTTATTTTTATAAAGAATGAAAATCATGAGTTTCACAAAGTTGAAAAATTACTCTGACTTTTAATGCTGGCAAGAGAAGCAACATATGCAGGCCTTCTAGTCAGGTAAGGAAAAGCTCTCAAGAAGTTACCTCAAGACTCAAAAATGTATTAAAAAAACATCTCCAAGATTTTTTAGAACATCGTCAGTACTTAGTTAATTGACGTAGCTGCCATTGACCTCTTGGCTAGCTCACATGCAGTCGGCAGAACGTTGGCTTTGCTTGTGATCATCCATTTTTGACGTTCATTACCATTTGATAGATACAAGGCTAGCTTGGGCTAGCAGTGGTCAGACTGAACTTAATCTATGATTGAACACATTTTCTCATTAAACCACTTAGTACCCTCTGGAATCTCCACACCTGTTTTCTAGAGGAGAAATGCACCTGATTGTGACACTTTATTAATAAAGTATTAATTATTACTTACCCACATTTTCACTAAGTAGGCTCCTTTTAAATGTAAGAACATAGCACATGCAGAACATGAATATAATAAATATGCTCTCCAAACAAGGAATTCTTCGCTATTTACAAAACATAATTCAGATCTGCATATTGACCATTTTCCCTCAACATTATTGATAAATATTGTATCTATCAGTTAAAAAGAATCAAAAGTTTGTTTTGCTTTTACTGTAAGATTCCATGAAAGCTGCCGTCCTTTGCAATGTCTTCCCATGAAATGTTTGGGGTTATGAAGGCTGTTCATGAGCAACTGCTTGACATTTCTTTGACAGACAGAAATGGCTTAAAGTTTGATGCTCCCTGGAACACAAAAATGGAATTGAATGCATCTGGAGATTTGATTATCTGTTACATGTAGTGTAATGTCAGGATGCCATTTTGCATTAAAGGTTTCCCCTATAGGAATATACTCCCATGTCTCTTGGTATAGTATATTCCCTTCTCCCAGATGGCTTGTTGACCTCAGCTTTGCCTTTAAACTGGGCTGCCACATCAGGGCCTCGTTTCATTGTTTATCTTGGGTCCACATCAGAGGTTTGTTATTTAGAATTTAATGCAGGCAGAGTTGAATTGCAGTTTTGTTATTTATTATCCCTCAGTGCTCCTCAGTTTTGAGGACATTCCCCTTGACTAGCTCCATAGCATTATTCAGCCTCAGGCAGATCAGTGACCCTCTCACCGTGGTATTGGCAGCCATGAATTGTTCTGTCTACAGTGTGCACTGCTGCCTGGGCTGGAGATCTGGCACTTAAAGAGGAAGTGAATCTTAACATCTTCAAATATTTGAATAGTATGGCCAATCACAGCTCGAATATTTAAATTACAATGTTTTGTGCGTATTGTTCTCACCGAAATGTGTTGAAGCTAAAATAAACAGAAAGGTAGAACGCTCTGAGGCCGTTTGTAAATCTTACTAAAATCATAGTAAGGAAAACAAGAGGAGCTATACATAAATACTTGGTTATGCAAATGTTTATTACTCTTGTCAAAAGAAAACAATAATGAATACGTTTTAATGGCTTTTTAACTCACGTGCTCCCATGAAACATTTACCGCTTGAAACAAAGTGTGCATACACCTCTCAGTTAGGAGACTACACAGAGTTTTTCAGAACATTAAATCATTTAGACAAGTGATCAATTTTAATTTCTTGGACGGGCCAGTTGACATTGAACTCCTGGTTATTTTAAAACAGACTGTAGATTTGGAACACAGAATATGTAGATTACCCTGTCCAGCAGAGTAAGGAGAAATATATTGATATGTTTCCTTAAGTATACTTCAAATGAAAGGGAGAGATATGAGGGAAGACAAGCATAGACTGTGTTGAACAGAGTGTAAGATATGGACTTTAGGAAAGAAGATGGAGGACAGTAGCATATGAGCACACTATACACAACGACAGAAATTAAAATCCAGCATGAAAAAATTAATTGTGCAGGAAGTGTAAAAATTAAGAAAGGTTACAAGCAAGGGAAAGTCATTTGATAACTAGTAGCTCCATTCATTTCTTAAAAGAAGCTGTGATATCAGCTTCAACAACATGGCTAGGAAACCTTTTCCATGGTCTCAGAACCCTTTGGATAAAGAAGTGCCTCCTGTTTTCAGTTTTTCAATCCGCTTGGTTGATTTTGTCAACACCTTTTAGGATAGTGAATATTTGTATTCTGAATACTCTGTATTCGTCTTCTCTGTACATGACTAAAAGGTTCCGTTCCTTCAGCCTGTTCTGAAGCACATTTACCTGAATGTTTCTGGTTTCTCTTCTCTGGTCTGATTCCAGTGCAGGATATGTTTTCTGAAATGTGGTGACCAAAATTGTGAACAATATTCTAAATGTGACCTTACTAGTGCAGTATATTTTTAATTTTAACTTTGTGACTTTCTCTAAAAGTGTCAACGCCTATATCTGTTCTCTTTGTAGCCTCTTTTAACACAGTCTTCTTATTCACAGTTTTTTTTTCTACCTGCATGCAAAACATTGCATTTTCAGGTAGCAAAACCATAAACTATGAATACAAACTTGTTGAGCAAAATGTTTTCTATTCTAGAACACCACCTTACATCACAACAACTGAATGTGCAAGCTCTGCTCTCCATTCAACTAAACAGTCATCTACAGTTATCTACGATAGTGGAAGTATTTATAAAAGAAATATCCTTGAATTTTGCTGTATGGAGGTTAGTACTGTTGTAATATACTTCTTGTGACCAGTGTACTTTCTGTTTGGCGTTTGCCTGCTCTCCCCATGTTTATATAGGTTTGCGCTGATCCAGCGAGGGTGTCTTTGTGACTCATGGTTCTCTGGATTGCTCTAATCCTTGGACTTTCTGTCAATGGTTGGATCTAAGGTTTTGAGCTGCTCTATCGGCAGCTTCTTGTGATGGGCCATTGTCACTACACCTAAATCTGCTCTGGAGAGTTTAAAATAAGCAAATATCTGGGAACAACACAGTAAGTAATGAATATCCCTGAATATTATTTTTCTCTATAAAATGTAGTAGGTTTTGTAAAACCTAATAATAATAGCTCTTTGCTGGGTTAACATGACCATTAATAATGGTTTTCTACAGCACATAATCTGATTTTTATTTCATCATATTTTTGTCTGAAAGCTGTTGGAAAACAGGAAACAAAAATCTCATTTTCTTTAAATAGGAGAATGAGATAGACGGCAGATTGCGCCTGACCTCTTCATGCTTATTTTTCCTCTAACTTCTAACTTGGCATTTTGAAATTCTTTCTTTGCCAGTTTCATCCCACATTTTGGAAGCTCACTGATTCACCCAAGCAGTACAATTCATTCTTGATTGTTTAACAGACAGAATGTTTTTCTGATCTAGAAGAAAAATCCACATCTGCATGTGTGTGCTGGCACTTGGTTGCAATTCAGATTAGAATATCTGAACTGTTGTTAAAGGGCAATTCATTAAACATTTTAATAGCAAGAAAGTCTATTTTGCAAGAACACCTGCAGCCTCTCCTCTGGTTTATACAGTAATAGTGGATTAAAAGGACAGAGATTTATTAGCCTTGAGAAACCATTCTTAAGAGTTTAGAACTCACAGACCATTCTATAAACAAAGATGTGGGAAACTGTCAATGTTTATACCAGCAATTCTTGTGCTTTTTGTCATTACATCGTATGAGTGGTAATATCATGAATTACAATGAATAGTGCATGTCAGCAGTTTAGTCTGAGTCAGGCTTGCTGTAAACCCTTCTCACTCTTGGTTTAAGGCTGTTTTGAAATGCATTTAAATATATACAATTTTTTTATTAAGTTTTAATACATTCATACAGTTTCCGTTTTTGAAACAGCATGTTAAACAATTTACTCTTGTGATATTTATTCATCACATACTGGGTCTTGTTTTGGAGCTGTTTGAACAGTTTGAACACAGGGTGCCAGATGTCCTGTAATGGAAGGTGGATAGAAGCCCAATGGAGTCTGTGCAAGAGCTTTGCTTTTGTTCCCGGTACAACATTCTTTAATCTATACCAGAAACAAATATGGATCTGACTGACCCTACATTCCCAGACCAGTCAATAATGATTAATTTATCAGTGTAAATTAAAGATAAAATGTGTAGTGTATTTTTTTTTTCAACATGACAAACTGTGATGCACATTGTCAGTAGTTTCTTAGAATCTAATCCCACAATCCTCCTTGAAGTCATGCTTATGGAATACTGGGTAGTATTTTGCATTCTAATGCAGAACACTGTAGACATTTGCATGTGACTTGCAGTGGTGTAGTCTATAAATAAATTAGGTAAAAATCTGTCATGCTTTAGATTAGAAGTATTGATGGGAGCAATGGTTCAACATTATTTATGTAGCAGTGTCTCCTTACTTTTAACTGGCATTCAACAGTTGAATTCATGACACCACATTTTCTTTATTGTTCCCCTTGCTTATAAAATATAATTTAAGGTATTATTTAATTAATGTAATTGCAGTTGCAAATTTAGAATTAATGACATTTGTGAAGAACCGCCCTACTTGGATTCTGAAGAACAGTGAAAGTGTCAAGAAGCTTTAGGGGAAATCCACAAACACAATAGAAATCCTACTCTATTTTTAAGACAGGGACCAGTCAAACAGGACCTTGTACAAATTGAAGGATTCATATCCATCACAAAACACATCAAAACATCTGCCTTGCACACATTCATTATATAAAATAAAAATCAACGTGTGCTTCAACTTGTCCAGCAAATGAGAAATTAAAATTCCAAGAGGAGCATTCCCCTGGACTGTAAGGCAAAGATCATTCCTGGCAAACATCATGGATCTCTGCAGGGCTCAAGGTGGAAACACAGTATATCCTGGACTCAATCCCAGTCCATCACAAGGTGTGTACACACAAGCACAATTTAGAGACACCAGTTAACCTAGATATCATACAGAATGGTGGTGACAAGAAACCAGCACACCTGGAGGAAATCCTGTGGGACTTGTGTTATGCTGCGGAGCAGCCATTGGCAAATGGATGGACCCTATACAGGCATGGTATCACGAAATACTTAAGCAACAGGAAATCCGAGGTCGTGGTCAAAGACTAGCAAAAGGGTCAAGAAGCCAAAAAACGTAGAAACATCACAAAAGGACTCCAAGAAATTCCAAAAGTCATCAAAAGGGAGTCCAAAAGTCCAAAAGTGATTCCAGAGAAGTATCACAGTGGTAAGCCTGTAGATCACAAGGTCTGAACCAATACTGAGCACTGAATGAACAGGCAGCAGGGTTTAAATAAGCTGGAGGGGAGGCGTGGTGATGACTTAACGAGGTGTGGTAAACCTACGGCTCCCCAGAGTGGATGAAGTACTTGCTCTTGGTTTGGGTGCCCTCTGGTGGTGGGATGTTGGAACTTTAACAACTGGGGGAGGTCATGCAAACACCACACAGAAGGCCCTCATATCTGGAGTCCAGTTCAGGAAACAGTAAGGAAACAATGCTGTTTGCTACACTACCATTGTCATTAAGGGCAAGAACGTAACTCTAATTAAATCCCCACCATGCTCACACTAGTTCAATCTGAAGGTCTTCAAGTGAAAACCCTCAGTCAGCTATAAAGGAAAAAAACTGTCCAACACAATGTAGAACTAGGATTATCTATTTATCCCACTAGTATTTGTACAGGTATTTTATCTCTAGATGAGAGTTTTTGCTTTTGAATGTCTTTTTGCTGGCAGAAACGTAAGTAGGCAACAGCTCAGAGAAGCCTTAGTCATGCGTGTTTGTCTTCGTGGTAGTTGTTTTCCAGTGTGCATGCCTGGAGACCTCTTTATCTCTTGCTGGGATGATTGCCATCCATTCAAGATGCGTGACATGCTCTAATTTCTTTATGTATATTTAGATCACTGAAATAAACTGGGATCAAGCAATTTGTTTAGAGGGAGCTTAAGTTCATATCAGCAACACGTTGTTCTGTTCACAAGCATATATTTATATATGTAATATAGATTTATAAACATAAACCAAAAGAAATAAAGCTAAATACAAGACAATGGAACAATTTATGAGCACAAATACATTATCCTTTTGTTGCGTGGTCACTATGGATCTTTGTTTTAGCTGCAAGTGTAGTTTTTTTTAAATTAGTTTTAAATCCAAAATTCTGAACATTTTTTCAGCCTTGAGCAATGGTGACATACGCAGTAAATATTTGAAGAAAAACAGAAGTGGAAGACAATCATAAACTCACTTGCAAGAAATGTTGATGAAAGATATTTCAAGGGTCTTCATCCTAAATCCTGGAGAGACCCCCAAACAGTTATAAGCCAGCCACAATCACCTGTATCTTAAAGATTTTCTTAAAAATCTGTTTTAATGATCACAGATACATAGTTTCTGGTCTTTAGAAATCAGTAATTTAATGGCTGCTTATAAAGCATTTTTGACAAGAGCTCTCCAGGAGCAGGGCTGGTGACCTTTCATCTAGTTCACAGGTGGACAAAGTTTGTCCTTGAGAACCTGAATGCAGTGGGTTTTCTAGGTTTCTTTAAATCATGAACATGTGACAAGCTTTCATACATGCGAAAGTGGACCAGTTGAGATGATATCTCAATTAGATAATTAAGATTAGAGATGGGGACAAAACTCCAGAGACACTGAAGCCCTCCAGCTGATGTAATGAAAATTCAGCCCATCTATATGGCACGTTTAGCTTGTCGACGTGCAGGTTACAGCTGCCTGGGCACACTGCAGTTTTCTTTGTGAAATATGTAAAGGCAAGCATAGAATGTTGCCACCATAAAAACGTATTTTACATTGACTTCTTAAGGTAAACAGGTTATGTTTTCCATTTTGTTATAAAATGTGAACTTTAAATAACTATTGATGATCAATTGAGAATCAAGACTGTTTTTTTTTCACTGTAAAGTCCTTTTGTTTTCTTGTGTGTGAACTGCTCAAACCAGAGTAAATAAATTGGCAAGTCCATTTGTTCCTAGTCATCCTACACATACAATTTAGTTGATTGTACAGGTAAGAAATTAATTTTAAAATATATATATATATTTAATAATAACACATTCTGCTTTCTTATCTCTTAGCGCGTGTACAACATGACTGCTTAAAAACTTGAGAATTGTTTGTAACTTGACTGCTGAAAATAAATGGTCTTCAAATACATTCAAAGAGTTGGCCATTAACACCAACATAGTATACAATAGGTTAGTTGTTTATTTTTATGAAAAAAGTGTGGTAGACAATTGGTGTTTAGTTGACTTAGGAAAATGAAATCTCACAGCAATTATCTGGCTGGTTACCCTCTTAAAGACTAGTTGATGGGTGTTAGGGTCAGGGTGTTAAACACAAACACATAAGTCTTTGCAGCTGACAGCAAAGCTGGCTGTAGACTGGTAGACACAGGCTGAGAGCGTAATCCTTCAGCTGCTCCACTGGCTACTCAAGATCTTGCTATTATCATGTTTAAAAAGAAAATACAGATCCAATTTCGTTGACTCATTCTTTATTTTCGCTCAGCAGTCTTGAAGTTCCCTCTCTTAACCTAGTTGTTACTGTCCTTCACTTATGTTTTGATACAATTTGTTAAAGAAAGCACCTAGTATGGTTGGATGATTTTTATGGGTACTGTGTAACAGAAAAAGATTTAGTTTTTTTACCTGCAGACACATCCTTATGGGTAGTTTAGAAATGCCAGCCCAAAGACATAGAGCTTAGTAAAAAGAATATGGAATCCAATCTTTTTTTCTTGAATTACAACATTTGCTAGACTAAGATATCAGTGCCAGTTGATTATTGTGACTACTTTTTGTTGGAAGAAAATTTGTTTGCTGCGGAACGATAAAACATTTTGTTAATGATATTGCTCATTGAAAACTTAAATTGTCTTAAAATTTGTAGTTCTAACAATTTACATTTTGTTTATTAAAGTTAACTTTAGAGCTAGGATTTTCAACTAACAGATTTATGAAATCTACCCTGGAATTTCAAACACTTGCCTGTTGACATTTAACAGTGTTGCTGGAATACCACTCTATATACCAGACAATTTCTCTGTGGAATTCTTGAACTTGAGATAGGGGTTGTCCCTGTGTTCTCCAATAAAGTGTGCTTGTGTGTGTCTGTTTGCATGTGTATGACAGACTTATTTTGTCAGAGGACAAAAGTTTTATAAATAAACATACATTTGGAACAAATCATTTTAAACAAAAAAAAATCAACACATCCTTTTTTACAAGTGGAGTGTTTCATCTTTCCTCTAGCCAACTTTTGAACTGGCTCAAAATAAAAAAAAACCTTCATATAAGCTATCTACATGTGATGGCCACATATTTGATATTTGTATAATGTTAAAGATGGTTAAACTTTGTACTATCTTTACATATCCTATGTGCATGGTGTGAGCCATTCTCGGATGTTTATTTCACAGAAATATCCATCAAGGCGAGGCTTTCAAAGGAATTAATCCCCCATCCCCCTGGCATGAAACTGAACCCTTACGATTCACTTCTAAATATTTAGTGATGGATGATACATGTTTATAGAACACAGGGCAGTAAGACACTGAAGCAGGGTCCAGGGATTGCTATATCGACTGCATTGTTGAGACAAGCAGAGACTGAAGCAGTGCCAGCCAGCGGAAGTTGATAAGTGAGCCATTATATTTGTTTTCCCTCAATCTGTTCTTTCCATGTTTCAGGGAGTTCTTGATGGAGGTTATGAGCTGCTTGAAGAAAGATGTTCTGCTGACTTTTTAACATTTTGGAGTGCATCTCATGGCTAAATTAATAGCCTCCTTGGGTGTCAGCCAAAGGTTATGGGCCTTTTAGAAATATTCTTGGAAAATAGCTTCATCATCGGCACTGAAGCTTCTCATTAGTAACCCTATGTAGTTCGTACACCAAGCTGGATAAGATTAACTCTTTTGCAAAGGACAGTGCCAAAGCTTTGTACCACAGGAAGTTATTAAATGCACCACTGAAAAAAAAAATATGTGTGCTTTATACTTGACCTTCAAGTTGAAAGGATATAATACGTCATTAACCACTTTATAGCACAGTAATAAATCGTTTCTCAGTATTTAAGGACTGTCCAATTTTGACAATAACTTGTATGAATGGCCTGTTTAAAAAACTTTAGAAAAGTATCCGTTTTTTGTGTGTTTTTTTGTGGGGTAATAATATGAGCATCTGAAAGGAGAAGCCAACCTGTTTCATAATTGTCTTGTGGAAGAGTTTCATATGAGGACACATTTGCACATTATACAAAAGTTAGTACAGTTTCTTTGTGAGAGTACAAAAACACTTAAAAGTTTATTCATTCATGTTAATTTTGATAAGTGAACCATCAAAAGAGATATCCACTTAAACTAAAAGAGCTTTATTAATATTACTACTGCAAAGCATTGAAGGAGCAACGAAAGAAGAAATTGATTAAAGTGAGAATTTGCAGGCCTTCATATTCAGTAAAACTCTTCACTTAATTATGTTTGCAGTCCAATGTCATTTAGATACTTCAAAGTGGAATGTTGTAAGTTTATTTGAGAACTTTTGAATGTTCTTTCAGAAAACAACTGTCTAGTTTAACCTAGCAATTAAACAGCACATAGATGTCATAATGATTTATGTCTTATGTATGTGCTGCATGTGTGGGTGTAAAAGAGAGCGAGACATCCAACGTTGAATAAAATGATGATGAGCTTGATTCCCAGATTTTGTTTAAAATTCACAAGGTTCCTGGAAATCCCTTACTCCCTGTCTGGAAAAGTGTCTAACAAGATTGCTCTGTGCTTTGTTCCTCTTGAGGTTATAAAATGTAACACTTTGAATAAATGGAGAATTTTGCAGTTGACTACATTGATGTGAAGCAATATATACAGTTTATTTTGTGTTTATACATCAGTGGTTATAACTGTAAGGACAAAGAGATCTTTGCTGAAATACGGCTAAGAAACAAATAATCAAAAGAAACTTGATTTATGTGGATTTAATTTCCCTCACAAATGCAACAGAAGTGTTTCCAATTTCTTGCTAGCACCATGAAGTCAAAATCTAGCAATTTTGCTATCACCCGAAGACAGATGTCTTATTGAGTACGTACCGTCTTGTTAATTTGTTATATTTTCATTTGGTTTGCTTCTATATCAATAGGTGCTTTCTACAGAGCACCTAATTGAAATATGGGTGCAAGTAGCTCACTGTATGAAGAGAACCAGAAGGTAAGTAGCAAAAGCGATGTTATATTGCTGGGAGATTATAACTTTCCACACATAAATTGAGATGTTATGATGGGGAATATAGAAGCTGAAATTGCGATGGTTGAAATAATTAATGCTGTCTTAACCCAGATTGCAAAAGCACCAACTGCGCATAATGCTCTTATTAACCCAATCTTTTCAAACAAAATGCATATAATTAAGGAAACAGACCTGGACGAACCCCTGAGCAATTGTGACCATAATATTGTATGTTTTGTTTCATACTTTAAATCTTAAAAATGTGAATCTAAAATTAGGGTTTATAATTTTAGAAAAAAACAGACTATGAAGGAATGAGGCTGAGCTAACCAACAGGCGGAGTAGTGAACTGCAAGCAGATCAGTACCAATTCATTAGAAGAAGTATGGTTATTCTTCAAAAACAGTGTTAAAGTCTCAAAATGAATTCATTCCTAAAACATTGAAATCTAAGTTCAGGAAAGTATCATCTAAATGGTATATAAAGTTAATGGTACTTTTTATTAAGTAAAAAAATCAAAAGGAAGAGAGCACTCTTTAAATTCCCTAAATGAGTCCAAGACTCTAAAAAAAGAGCATATAGTTACAGGAGCACGTGAAAATAGGTATTAAAATTATCAGGAGGAAGATAGAAAACTATTGCATTAGAGGCAAAACATATTGCAAAGCATGCCTGCAAAGCATGTTAAGTGCTACACCGCTAAAAGAACAGAAAATATGGGAGTTAATATTTCACGAGGTAATTGTAACAACCACAATGTCAGTCCAACACAAAATCCAGTTCCAAAAAGAAAAAAAACTTAATCCCAAGGACAACATGGGCATCCCTCCTGGCTAGATGGCTCCACCCCTTGTAGTTTCTGAACTTTGCTCTTCCTGACTCTTTGGTCTGGATCCTAGGGGGAAAAGATTTGAAGCTGTAAGGCTCTTTCAGGGCACCAAAAGAGAGAGGATCCACATTCCCCTCCCTTCTGTACCCCAGGGAATACCCCAGGGAATGTTACTTGTTTTGCATCACCCAGGTCACCTCTAGATTACTATTTCCCTGGTTCTTATGACAGATACACAGTGTCTGGCACTCGCAAGAGTATGAATGGTTGTGATAAACTTGCCAGTGGTAGCCCCAGTGCGTATCGCGAAGGTCATATGATTCACTAACGTGATGGATTGTTCGCCAGGTCAGCTCTGCTAAATATGTAAGCACTCTGTTATGCAGAGAAATCCATCTAAAAAGTCTGTGTGTTTGGTAACAATACAGGCTAGAGTCTCAGTATAGACTGCTCACTATGAGAACAAGGGCCAGAGTATAAACTCTAAATGCCACCTCCGGCTCCCCCTAATGATCAAAGCAAGACTTCACTTTAAACCTGGCAGAATCAGAGTCTATAACCTCCCAAGATGGTGGACAAACAATAACACAGAAGTCAACACAATGTGGCAACACAGAACACAGTCAAAATACAACAGTACCAATCCATACTGTTGTTAAACGTGTGAGTACATCTAAGTATGCAGCTCTGTGTTTAAACGGTGGTGTCTGCCAAATTGATGATAGACCTCAGAAGAGTTCGATAGGCTTGTCTTAATCACAATGATTGACTTAAAAAGCATTTCTCACAATTCTCAGGTTCTCCACTGTGGGTCGATTCAAGGTTGATAATAACCACTAAAATAGGTTCAGGCTCCCCTGCAACCCTGAACTGGAAGGGATGAAGGGACGAAGGGATGGAAAAACTACTGAAAATGTCCAGTTTTATCCCATGAGTTCTTAATATAACATCCAGCCCATTCTTCAAAAATTGCAACGTAAAAAATATGCCCAGGCTATGACCTTCAACTTGGTTACAAAAAGTAAAAACGTATCATACCGTTTTCAGAGGAGTCATATACTTCCTTCACTAAAAAATAATATGCAATATACCTTTTCTACTCTCCTACTCTTACTATACCTGTGCTCCTCTGTGTTATTATTTGTAAGACACATTACTGCTTTTTGTCAGTAAAGGGACATTAAAGCTGCTCCCCTGATTCTGGCACATTCTCTTTCATTGGGGTTTCTACAGCCATCCAGTACTATTGTGCTCTGGTCCCTGTCGATCTTGCAGGGCTCTGTTCACTCATGGCAGGGGGTTATGTCTCTGCACCTGATCCACTAATGCCACTAATCACCTGTGACTCAACATTTGTGTAAGGAATTTGTCAGCTAAGCAGTAGACCTCCATTTAAAAAAGGAAAGTGAAACATGCATTCAACAACTTGATTGGTAACGTGATAAAAATGATCAAACATTCGCCACCAAAACTTGATACCTCATGAGATAACCATTTTAAGTGAATACATTTGAAAATGAAAAAAATAAATGAACCACTAGTCATCCAATAACATTCCCTGCAACTTTGCTGTTGGCATTCTCCACAACATTTACACATGCTTTTCCCCTAGGGGAGAGGGTAACATTCCAATATTCTTTTAGGGGTCACATTACCACATTTGCTCTTTGTGAGCATCTTCTTGGTCCCACAAAAGATCAGCCTTTTCCTTCTCTATCTCTGACCATCCCTGTGGTGGAAGCTGACAGGTACCGCATACAAATGTGCTCACCAAAGTCACAGGTTCACTTCGGGTAGCCGTTCCTTGCTCTGGCCTACCTAGGGAAAAGTAAAAGTGCACCCCCTAAGGTATCATGCACCATGTGTTCCAGACCTGCATTTGTTTTGGGGTGCAACTTTTGCCCCACGTTCCCAGCTCATCATAGATCAATGACATGGATAATTAAGCTTCCCATAAAGCTTCCCATTATCTTTTGTGTGCTATCTAAAATTTCTGATCAGGACACTTTCACCAGGTAGTGAGGAGACTTCCCCCTACTCTATGATTCTAAAATCGTTTGTCCTTCTGATTCTGCTGGTCAGCCCGCCTCCAAGCTTGTTTGGAGCTTGTAAACCTGTGATGTGATTATATCCATGCACTTCTTGATCTACAACACCTTGCTGTTTGATTGGCAGCTCAGCCATGTCCCCCTGAACAGCAGATTAAACAGCACATATCCAACGCTGTTTTGTACAGCCTTGGCAGCTCCTCCTCCCAGTTTCTGTCTGTTGTACTCTAAGGTCTTTTACAGTCCTAATAGTGTCTGATTGAGGTGTCAATCGTACCATTGCCTTAGGGATTGTAAACCATCATCAAGGTCTTTATGCACCCATAATGCTCACATGAATGTAAAGCGGCAGACTAAAATGGCAGAGAGGGTGAACAAAGTCTGATTACAGGTCAGGTCACAAGGACACAAGGACTGTGTAGCTCTTGCTGTTTACTGATCCCATGCAGACCTGTTAAACAAGTCAATCGTTACTGGAATATGAAATTTAATAACTTCAGGTTGACAAAGGGACAAAAACAAATCTATCTCTCCTACTTCGATGAGAAGAGAAAAGAAGAGGTTAAGTGTTCCTCTTACTTCTAGCCTGGCTTTGCTCAATGTATACTGTAAGAACATGTGGTGTCTTTCCTTGGCCTATAAAGCTTGGCCTAAGGATAGACAGCAGCTTTTCCCAGTTCGGGCACCCCACCTCATGATGGCATCCCTCCCACACTATACAGATACACTTCAGTGGAATAACTACTCATACATACATGGGTCTCCTCATCACAATATCACTCAAACGTGCCCTAAGAATCCATCCTCCATCCCTGGAAGAAGCTTTTATTTCTAGCGCACCATGCTGCCCATGGAACTGTAGATGCCTGCAAACTGTTCATTGCCCCTTCCTCCCACTGCTGCCAATCTCTCCAATTGATGATCCTCCCTTCTCCCCTCCAGCAATCTGTCACCCAGTCACAGGTTTCTGCATTCTTGATAAGCAGTTCTAACTTTGTCATCTCCGGGAGGATAAAAAAAAACAAACTTTTTTTTAGTGCTACAACATCAAAAGAACTGGAAAGTTTGAAGTAAAGCATATCAAGGACGATAATGGGAAACCTATGGACAATAAAAGGGAAATATACAATTGTCTTTGATTGTTATTTTATTGTCTTTCAAAGCAACAGACCAAAATATTATCGGCAGCACCTTCTTGATTAAATTACATACAATGTGTACAAATGTAACATTATTTTGTTATTGTTTTCTTGTCTCCATTCCAGGTATAGTGAAATTAGACAGCAGTACACACTACAGCAATTACAACTAGCCACTCTGTGTAGTGTTTCTGCATGGGTTCCATGGCCATTTGGTGTCATATTTGATCTTTAGAGTGCTAGTCAGTATATAACACATTGTACATGTTGCTTTTAAAAAGGAAGATATCGCAGTTCCTAAAATGTCTTTAATTACATTTCTGTTCGTTAGACAAAACACCACTTCACTTAAGATAAATCAATTTTCTGGTAAGAAAAGAAGATGTAAACCTGAAGAAGCTATTTGGCCTACGTTGTTTGCTTGGCTGCTAAACACAATTCTTGTACTATTAAACTTCTTGTACTAATAAAATAAAGTCATCTTGTATTGCTCGCAATGTTTCAGCGCTTGTGTTTGTTTTATCTGTACACCTGATGTGCATATTAATTGCACCAAGGTCTAGGCCATTCATATAAGAATCGCAGCAGCCTAAATACTGATCCATGTGGTACACCAGGAATACAGTGAGTCCTATTCATGATACTTTATATTTAAAGTGCCGGAAAAACACCCATCCATTTTCTAACTGCTTCATCCAATTCAGAGTCATGGACGGGACTCCAGTCCATCACAGGGCAGACACACACTCACACCAGGGCCAATTTTTCCCAGAAGCAAGTTAACATACCAGTATGTTTTTGGATGATGGGAGGACACCCAAGCACCCAGAAGAAACCTATGCAAACAAAGGGAGAACATGCAAACACCACACCATGCAGATGGTACCTCATCTGCGAATTGTACCCAGGGCTCCAGCAAGGCAGCAATACTAATTACTAGCTCAGGTGGGCAGCTGTGCCAGCATGCGTAGGCTGCAAAGGAACAAGTAATAGGTTTATTCCATGCTGAAAAGAGAAGAAAGAAAACACACCTGAAGAAGGCTCCACGGCCAGAACACTGTGTTTTCTTTCTTCTCTTTTCAGCATGGAATACTAATTACTATGCCTCCATACTGCCTACCGGAAAAAACATCTTTGCTATTATAGTTTTTTCTTCTTCTAAAATTGCATTTTAAAGCATTTTCTCACCAAACACTTTATTTATTTTTTTTCTGTTATGCTTTATAAGTTTGCAATAAGATTTACAGTTCACATAATTTTGGTGCTCAGGGTACACATACGCATTTGTGTGTAAATTTACAGCTTTTATTTTTCTGTATCCTGTTTCCTACTGCAAAAGGAATGTTGGAATCCCGTTAATTCTAAAATGTGGCAAATCTCTCTCTATATTTTTTCTTTCCTGTATTTTACTTGGTGAAGAATCAAGATTAGCTAATTAATATATATGTGTGTACTGTATGTGCGAACCATTACCTAAAGCCAAGTTAATACTTGTCCACACACTATTGTGTTCTGGGGTGACTGCTTTTGATATGGGACCAAGAACAATATTTTATTTGCAATGTAATTTACAGAAAAAGAAAACATTCACAAAAAGAATAACAATCAACGATGAACAAAAACACAATAATTCACAAAATATGTATTCCTTGGATTTTTCTTACTTACCTACCAACATCTGTAGAAGTGCATACGTACCCAAGGGTTACATTATTTGCTTGAATCTATCATTTATGCTCGATAACATGGTCTGTACAGTACTTTCTACTTTTGGAACATTCTGAAATCGTTTTGACGAGAAACAGGAAGGACAGATTTTTTTAAATACGGATGATCCATATGGCATAATGTTTTTCTAAAAACATTTTTGTCAATATTGGCTGCCAGTCTATGCTATATATTAAAATCTTGGTCAGAGCTTTGTATACATGGAAGGCAATTCACCTTGAGTTCACCCACACAAAATAAATTGTAAAACTATACCAAAGCCACTTTAAAAACCTTTTAATCAGTGAATGTGACCTCTTTTTGACTTCATTGTCTCTCCCCTTCTTTTACAAATAGCAACATCAGATTTTAGGATTGTAGGTGCTGAATAATTAACAAGTATTATTAGAGTGCTAAAAAGATAAAAGGTTGATACATTCTTGTTACTGGCCAACCAGGAAGTTAACTCTTGTCGCCAGCACTCCAAGGCATCAATGTTAACAAAAAAACCTCCCATACCACTACACACTGGTCTTGCCCTTGCAAGGATATGGAGCTATTTTGTCTTTAGTTTTAATATGCATATGTGTAAAAGGTCACATCTGGTACTCAGCCTGTTACCCTTAAAATCTGAATGGCTTTACATTTTCCTGCTGAGGATGAGGCAGGATTTTGGTGCAATGGCCCACTGTTGGAAGACAGGTGTGTGTGGTTCTGAACATGAAACTTGCCTGTGACTCATCAGGTTTGAATTCCATTGGTGACAGGGCTCCACTCATCAGACATACAGTACATGTAGTTGAAAAGTGAACCACACATATTATCCGTAAAGCTTATTCTTGTGTAATAATAAATGCAAATGAAATAAGCTCTGTCATGAAAGTATCATCAAAGTTATAGAAAGCATGCATCACAAAGAAGAGCTGATTTATTACATTAGCTTCTTCGGTTATGAATGGAATTAAGTATCAGGAATAAAGTACTATATTTGCTCTATCTCCTAACAATCCAAATTTTTGAGACTTTTCATTTTCTTGCTTATTTAAGCAATCCCAATCTGTCTGTTTTGTGTAAAAGACCGGGGTCATGAACAGAGTTTATGCCTGGCCATTTGGATGAATTAAGTATAATGGCTACTTTCCAAAGAAGGAGAGTATGAAGAGCAGTTGTTTCTGTACACCACAGAGATGTTAATAAGAAGCAATCTTTAACAATGTAGTTTTTATGAGCAATCCATGCCCATTACCATTTCCCAATTTCGACTTTGTTATTGTTCTAACATAAATAAGGTTCTACAAATGTCATGTTGAAAAGATGCAGCTCTCCTCTTAATGTCTAAATGGAGATTAAAGTAACAGTTTATTCCACTTCTCCCTATAATGGCAGCATTTTATATTTAAGACAAATATCATGAGAACGTCTTAGATTCTAAAACACACAAACACACACATTTTTACATCATAAAATAAGATCAGCCAACGACACCAAGGTCACTGCGTAAATGAAGTTACAAGTCATTAAGCAAGGATGTATCGAATACCAGGAACAATGAAATGGTGGAGTTTTAAAAGTTCACTACCTGTGAGCTTAGCCGACATGTTGTTGTATGTTCCCACTGATTGAAAATCATTCTGGTGCAGCATTAGGAAAGAAATCATGCAGAATACATAGAAATAGGGGACTGTCGAATGTGTAATTAGCCTTTTCAGAAGCCAGCCTCATTACTGAGAACTTTCTCCTTGAAAAGGTAAATAGTGATTTTATAGACATTCTTGTTCTATAAATCAAAAGTGCTAGGAGTTTGGGGAGTGCGTGTGCTGTGTGGGGGTGTATAATGTGTTATCTGTGGCATGCAGTATCTGATAGCAAGGTGAAACACAATAATCGTGCCCAGTGCACTTTTAAAATCATTGTATTTATGGAGTTTAAATTGGAAGTAGTAGAGGATATAGTGATTTTCTCTCTACACGAGTGCAGAATTCCACACAAAGGCTTTTTTGTCATGCAATGTGAACTTAGGCTGATACATGAGGCTGATGAGTGCTGTGTTCTATTTAAGCTGGAGACATCCAATATGATTTAACATTTAGCATTGTTATTTTCACCTCTCACCATCAGCTGGACATTTTCAAGAAGTAAAGTCATCCTTGGCCTGGTTTGTGTAAGTAAGGCATTAACCCTTTTCAAATCACCAGCTGCTAAAAGGGCTACTGTAAAGGAGGACAGATTGTACAATAAGACCCTTGTCAGTGGGGCCCTGTTGGTGATTTTCACCCATGTCCTTGAGTTCAAATACATCAGTATCACAACTGTGAAAATTGAAATATGTGGTTTTGATAAAAAGTTTTTTTTTTAAAAGAACATGAACCACATTTTTTGTTGTGAATGATCATCTTCTGCAAGGCTGTCTCACCCATCCCTGACTCCCAGCTTTGAACTAAAGGGCTGATTAACCAGGTTTACTTCCTGAGTTTAATGACATGCTCACAAATAGTTGACTCCATTGATGACTTTGAAGGCCTTTGTTTAGTGTTTTGTTTTTAATTTTGCTATCTATCACAATTATTTTGTTAAATGTCAAAATTGAAACTATATTATGCTTATGTTTAAAATGTTTGTATATTGTGGAATTTAAAATTTGCTAAACCTTATATTTACATTATTATAAAGAGACCAATAGAACTTGTCAAAAGAGCTGAATATTTTTTCTTCTCTGTTAGTTCCAATAATGATATGTGAATATTACACCACAGGGAGAAAAATAAAATGGCTTGAAGCTACTGATTTCATAAAGCATTGTAATACAATCTTTATGGTTTAATCTAAAGGACACTTTCTCTGTGAAGTCAAAAATATAATCGACCTACAGCACATGCTGTAGATACATAAAACAATTTATATATTTCAATAAACAATTTAAGAAGATCTAGTTGTAAAGATTTAATCATTTTTCCAGTCTAACAGACTAGTTAAGATACCACTCATTAAATGACATATAGATTTATATTGGATACTGTGTTAACTTGATTATTAGAAATTAACAGGGGAGAGCATTAGTAGAAATTTGCATAGCAAAATATTTGTCCTTGTCTCAACACATATCCTTTATGAATGTTTTATTAAAATAGCAAAGTAACAGTTCCTTTAATGTACTGCAGCCTCTAAATCATTGTCTTCTTTATACTGTCCTTCTTGTTTAACGTCAACCATTTGCAATGACTAAATGCAGGTATAACATTTTTGTCCTTGTTTGCTGTTGATTAAGGATGTAATTTTCAACTGTCAAACTTAAAAAACAATATGGGAATAAATGCCATTCTATTTACTATAGAAAAAAATTAGTTAAACACAAATGTCAAATTGTTCACAAATATGGATTATCTCTATTTTAAAGTGTTTAAAACATATATACATTTTTAAATATAGATATATCCATATTTGTAATTTAAGCCGCTGTAGAGATCAGGGTCTGTAGTTCATTAAAGGATAGAAATAAACTCAAACTGAAAACAGTGTATATAGTTCAAAATTCACTCATCAGCAAAATGAAATGTCTGTTGTACACAAACACTTACGTAATGCACAAATTCACAAAAGATTACAATTGCATGGGAACGGTCCCATAAGATCTTCATCAGGGATAACCATTTCTTTATATGGTAGAATATAGACCTTAGCACTGATTTTATAAAGCCAACTCTTCTAATAAGAACTAATAGCATTTCTGATCAGGTAACATACACAACAGGGTAAAATTAACCTTGTACCCGAAAAAGCCTTGAATTTACCATTTTGAAATTCTAACAAAGTGTCTGCAATATATAATTACAGACAGAAAGAAACAGAGATCTCAAACCCTGTAGACAGTATATCAGGACTCTTTGACCCTGTTCCAGGCAACCTGCTGGGATAGCACTGCAGAAGCAGGAATGGAAATCCCTGATATACTCAAGAGAGAAACTGACACTTAGCTGAATTTGCCTTTACTAGAGATTTTACATGTGGTGAGAAAGTGTATTGTGAGAACAAGAAAAACAAACATGACTGAATCTTGATCTAGTCTTTGTACTACTTCAGCTTTTATGTAGTCTTGGTCAAAGATTTTGACACCCTCAAGTAATATAATAACTGTGACAACAGTCACTCATACTCAGTCACGAACACTAACTGAAGGTCATCTAAAGAAAGTAATCATTTGAAACTATAAGTATAAAGACAGCATTTATGCAGCCATTGTCCAGCATTTACAGTATATGCTAATGTGTTATGATTCACTAACACATGGCGTACAAAAGTCACAAAATGGCATTGTGTATTTCTGACAAGTGCAAAGGTTGTACTAAATGTTCAGAAGCATAAATGTTCACAGCCTAGTGACTGTGAATTTGCAATGTCAGTAGGGCAAAGTCGCATCCTAATTCACAGGATTTGAAATTCTGAAAATCTTATGCTTTGTTTCACTTGGATGAAAGGCAGACACAAACAAAACGGTTCCTATGGTTGCAGTTTTATGTTTTATGCAGAAGAGGGTATCACCTCTTGCATATTTTGCATTTCATGAAATGATGTAGTATGCATCCATATGTCCTAGGGTGATACTGATGACATTTTTATTGGTCTTTTTGCAGTGACTTTATCTTCATTATGCTGTGTTTAATTGTCTGCCATTGCTGTTGCTACTGTGTACAGAGTGCAGAGCACTCAGAGCATGCCTTTACAGAGTTATTGGAGCACTGTGATTGACCGCATGTCCACAGATTGAAACCTGCTGGTGTGATGCCTGACCACAACAGCTGGTAAATTGCTGGTTATTGGAATTGTAATACCGTTCACTTGGGTAAATGGTCATAATCTGTCATTCTCCATTAACCATTAGAAGTAATTAGTTAACTCTTCATATTCATCTTCTTTATAAGGGAATTTAAAATATGGATTTTTTTCCTGTATACAAAAACAGAGGTCAACAAAGATTTCCTTAAACAGATTTACAGTAAGTTGAAAACATACTCCCTTCATGGTTTCTTAATGGATTTTTATAACATTTCTAAAGAGCTACAAAAGAGGTTCCATTGCCCATTGTGTTCTATCAGGAAGTATGGAGGTACAGTAGTGTAATCCTGATGAAATAAGAACAAGTATTAACTTCAGGTAAATGGGGGGATGTTATGCAAATGGAAAACAAATACCCTTAAGATGTTATATATAAAATGATAATATATGTTTATATAAAATAAAATTTTATATAATTTTGGGGGGAAATAATAAGTTTATTACTTTTATTATCAGTTTACCTAAAGTTCTGTTGAATCCAATGGGAATATCAGAATAGCAATGCAAAGTGCAGAAACTGCAGTATTACCCGATTTGGTCTGGAAATACAGTATACAGTAAGTGTCATCAGAATAATAGTGAAAACCCAAGTCCCTGTTGTTGAATAATGTGACCAAGAGTCAGCATACATGCAGTATACTGTATATGAGGTATGTACTGTATGTTAAATATTAAAGGTCCTAGCATACTCTTCTGCCTATGTACTTTCCAAGGCATGATGGAAAGCTGATTGCCTTTAACAGTCCTAAAAAAGCAATATTACACAAAAACACATTCTCTGGAATTTTGAATATGAAAAGATTATAAAGCCATTTTAAACTACAGATTTAAAGACATTCTGTACTTTAAATAAAGTGTAGAAGTTAACATTCTAATGAAGTGGCATTGTGAATAAATGGGACATCTTTAAATTTAAAATCCAGCATTGTTTTGATATCCCATTTTGTTGAATTGCCAATAATGTAAGGGCAACAATTTAGGGACTGTGATTGTTTGTTTAGGGACTGTGATCCACTTTTATGGATGCATGAAGTAAAATGTCAGCAACAACTGCGCAGAAAAATAAAAAACGAGACCATGTTGATTGCATAAATATTCATCCACTCCGCAATGGCAAAGGTGAGTCACTCTAGATGCATAAAATTACACAGACATATCGCACAATTAGTTGAAAAGTATTCACCCCCCTTGAGTTAATACTTAATCGAAGAGTCTTTGTCAGCAATTAGAGATGAAAATCATTTTAGATATGTCTTCGCAAACTTTGTACACTAGGATGTTCACAAGCACAGGGACATGGAGGTGAAATCCTTGCCCACTCTTCTTTATAAACTGGCACAAGCTCTGTCAGTTACAGATCATTGATTTGATCTCTCTGGCCACAGACTTTCACCTTTATGTTGTGATTAAAATATTCACTTTAAAAATATATATACTGTACAGTTCTTCCAATTGATCACAATGAGGCATCATTGGAAGGAGGTGAATACATCTGCAAGGCAATGAGTGTGACTACAGATCAACTTCTTTATAACAAAATGAAAGAATACAAAAACAGAGAAAAACACACCAGGCAGGAGCATTACTCAACCTAAGAAAATGAATTACAATAGCATTATAAGATCTGACCTCATTGCATTGTGCAAGCTTTTAACTTGAGCACACAGGAAATTAAAACAAACTGACTTTCCTGTGCAGATATGAAAACCTTCCTCCATCTGATTTATTTGTGGCCAAGAGTTATTACGTGTTTACAAACAAATGGTAAGTTTTCTGAGGTGAACTTGAGAGTTGTGAGTGTGTTGAGAAACCAATAATGACAGTCTGCTAGCATCTTTTGTCTTTACAGGCTTTCTACCAACAGATATCAGGTCTTCCAGTAATCTGGAATAGATAAATGCATGGTTTATTTTTCACTGTACCTTTTATATCCTCTGTGAATTTTAAATCTACTGTAGGAAAATACCATTTACTGGTAAAAGTTTTTTATAAGAATACGTAATTGAAACGCCTTGTTGGATTTATATAATTAAAGTATAATTTAAGAACATTGTTAAGTAACACAGTACATACTACATACTGTATCGCAACTACTGCAGGTATTTTACGTTTTCTATATTCTAGTAAGACTAAGTATAATGTGTATGGAAATAACATAATGTGTATTTAACAATATCTTATATACAGTAGTTCAAAATGACCCAATACAAAATCTTAATTTTTGAAGTTCTTTAGGATATTGCCCTTTTCATTTCCACTTCCTAAGGCAAGGTTTCAGTATTATGAGAAAACTAATTGGCATGAATTTGCATGGGCGTGTTTAAATATTAAGCAATTTAGAAAGGCTGGGTGTTAAGGGATTTTGCCATTTCTGCCTGTTTACTTTTTGAGGCATGAAGAAAAGCTGTTTGCCTGTAACAGCCTTAAAAGAACAATATTACACAAAAACACATTCTCTGAAATACTGTTTTGATTATGAAAAGATTATTAGACCGTTTTCAACAACAGATTTAAAGACATACTTTAAATAAAGTGTAGAAGGTAACCTCCTGACAAAGTCCTGTAAATCAAATTTCTGCTTACCAAATTTGCAATAACTTTGTGAACAATTACAAAAAAGTGACAGTCATTTTTTTACATGTACCAGTGGTAAGACAGATATAATAATTTACATTTTACAAATCTTTGCTTTTATATAACGCTTTCTATCCCCAAGAAACCTAGAACACTTTACATGTAGGAGGGGATCCACTTCAGCCACCAATGAAATATAGCATTCACCTGGGTGATGTGAGGCAGCAATTATGTGCCAGCAAACCCAGTACACAACAGATCAGGTAGTAAAGTGAAAAACTGATTCACCACTTAAGTTATTTGGGCTAATACAAGCTACAGGTTCAAAATAGAATTTAGCTAGGACAACTGGGTTAACACCCCTTCATCTATGAATAGTGCCACTGGCTCATTAACGAGGTAGTGAGGACCTCAGTGTCATGTCTCATTTGAAGGACAGCATCTCCTACATTACAGTGTCCTCAGATTACCATACTGGGGGAGTGGCTTTGGAATTTTGGTTTAGAAGGAAATTTGCAACACGCAGGTCCATGAGTACCATGTATACTGTAGCAGCAACCTGATCATTGTTGCATTGCAGTATAGACCAGGTCTGACCTTGCTAAGCTACTGATATATGTTGAGTTCACATTATGAGGTGTTGATGCAGCTGTATATGTTAATTTTTTCAAGTATTGACTATTCGAAGTCAAGGTCGTCTAAACAGCTTAATGTAACAACTCTCATGAAAATACACCCCTTGATTTGTCTTGTAGTCAGCAATGTATGTAATCTTTGATTGTTGCTGAGTAATATTTTCTGTTGTGAATATAAGTGGAGCAGTGATATGTTTACCTGTAAAACAGTCATGCGATACACATTCCTACAGTTATACACCATGTAGTTCCTTAAGGTCATTGAGAAACATCCATCATGCTGCTTCAGAATCCAAATAAAGAAATAGGTTAGTGAGCATTGCTTTAGTGTTTAACCATATAAATGTCACCAAAGACACACTTATATTCCTTATATATTGCAGTACATGTATATTACTCTGTACTCTGTGGACAACCTGAAATTCAAATAAAAAATAAGCATTAAAACCACAAGGCTGAAGCTACACTAGATGGCCTAAGAATAAGAAGTATGAATATTCTTGGGTGGCTCAGTCAAAGTCCTGATATTTTTGCGAATCTGTTGAAACACTTTAAACCTGCTGTTGTGACCATCACGGTTCCGCGCTGCTCCACCCTGCCGGTTCATCCCGCAACACCTGGGCACGAACCCAGATCTCTGGTGTAACGCAACAGGGAACCAGCAGAATGAGCTAAAGGAGACCTCCTCCAACCCAGGCGGCTGAGGTCCCTGCTACACGCAGGGAGGGCGATGACGTCACCGTGCCCAAACTAGCTCCACTATACTGTCCTTAACAATCTCCAAGCAATGTGAAAGAGCTTGAGCACGTGTGTCAACAAGAATGGATAGGCATGGACAATAGCTGTGCTAATTCAGTGTGGCAAGTTGGCAGAGATTTACCCAGAAGACTTGAGCTGGCATTGCTGAGTTCATGGGTCAGAATACTTATGCAAGTGTAAGCATGGTAATCCAAAGTATGTCACAAAGTGGCAATCAACAAATTTAATTTTTTCTCTTACCCTTAGTAGTCTTCAGCATTCAGTTTTAAAATAAAATATTAAGCTTAAAAAATGTGTGTGATCCATTTTGTAATTTTACAAAATGTAATACCATAGAAAGGTATGAATACTTTTGCAAGGCACTGTATACATTTTAAAAACTTAAGGATAGCATGCTGTTTCCACAATTCTGTCATTTTAAAGTATCCATGTGAACTTATGGCTTGATTTTGGGAAGAAAACGTAGTGTTGGTTTCTTTTATGTGACTCTTCATTTGCTTACTCTCCCAAAAAAAATATTTTGCTATGCTTTCCTTCATTCACAGTCAAAGGAATTGTATGTCAATATTATTATTGGCATAAAGTAAAGACTTTAATCACTTCTTCTAAGGGTATAATACAGTACAGTATATTCTTTCATAAGTAATGTAGTAAAGAAGAGAGTATGTAGTTTCATCGCATTTTAATTAATAAAAAAAATAGTATGCAATTAAAAAGGAGAAATATTTTAAAATGAGCAAATGTAGATGATGGATACTGGGAATATTATAGTTTTATTATAATATTATAAAATATTATATGACAACATAAGAAGAATATTTTAAATGCATGTATCGTATACAGTATTAACTAATGTGAAAGAGGAGAAATTTCAAAATAAAATAAAAAAGACCATAACCTGTAAAATAAGAAAAAGAAAGGTTAAAACACAGGCCACAGGTAGTTTCCTACATGAAACCTATCCAATTTCAGCTCTTAGTGTTAGGAAATTCAATTAGCTATATGTCATTTTTGATTTTTGATAAGTTTTCCTTTATCAATGTATCTGCTTTCCAGCAACGTCTGGCTTTGCTGTTTTGACAAGCTCACCTCAATAGAGAACATTTGTGTATGTTAAGTGTTCGGAAGAATAAAAATTCAAATAGTACACAAGTTGTTTTAAGTATTTTAATAGATAACAATGGAAATAACATCACTTTCAACTGAAGTTAAGTTTCCTGGAAGCAACTTGCATCAAGCATATATGCTTTTGGCTCACAGACAAACACATTTGGCCATTTCATTTATTCATTGCAGGCCAAAAATAACCAGTCTTTGTGTCTGTTGATTTGTTTTGAAATCTACTGAAGACAGTAATGGAGCCTGAACCCTACACTTATTAAAGTTTCTCTTCATCACCTTTCAGATTCAGAGTAAAATGTTCTCTGGCTTTGTTCGTTAACCAATGACATATTATACACAACTCTCTATCTTTAGGAGGATCCCTTGAAAAGCATAGACTGTTTATTTGTTTTAATATTTAGCAAAGTACTATGACGTTATGGCAGACATATGGTAAAGGACAGTCAATCAGACATGAAAACTCTTTTCCTGTTATTGTCTCCAATACATTGTCTAGTCAGACACCACGTGTACAGATCGAAATAACCTGGTGGTTTTAGAATGACAAAAGTTAGATTCAGTATTTTTATGGTGCTTTTTCTTTTCCTCCTTCTAATTATACAACGATGTGCAGTGCGATATTTTGTCTTGAAAAAGAAGAGCTTCAGAAGAATAGTCTTGTATGTGTAATTTTGAGTAAGACAGGCACATTTCAGAGGACATACACATGCTACTTCTTAACTTAAAACCGTGAATATGGACTTTGTTATGTGCATATCAGTGCCGCATGTTGATACTGTAAAAGATTAAAGGCACAGCACTGATATTTCATTTGAGATTCACCTGGGAAAAGGAAATGTAAATCTAAGAATATCAATTCACACTGAATGTAGTTCAAGATTTAAAAAGGTTGGTATAAGACCTGTTTTTAAATTTTGGTCAGCACTCTACATAAAGATAACGCTGTTCATGATCCAATCCAGAGAATAGTGACCAAGACAGCCTTGAACTCAATAGAATGTCCTTGTCTAACAGGCTAAAATCTAAATCTAAATCTTTTCAGTTTCAAACAGAGAAGACTACAAGGGGGACTGATTTACGTTTTCAAAATTCTGAAAAGCATTGACAAAGTTAACCTTATGGACCTTGTCCCGGTCAACAATGAAACACAACCCAAAGAACTTAAATTAAAACTAAGGGATAATATATTGAAAACCAAGAACAGACTGCACTTCTTTACACAAAAGTTTGTGGGAGTCTGGAACAAGCTAACCAGCCTGGTTTTCAAAGCTGATACCAGTGCTTCTTTCAAGAAACAGCTGGATGAGCTCCTCAGATCACTTAGCTACTTAAAACCAAATGCGCTAGATGGGTCAGATGGCCTCATCTAATTTGCCGACTTTCTTATGTTCTGAAGCAAAATCCTGTCGTCCAACATGGCCATTTAAGATAACTTTTGTTTTCATGCCAAAAGCTCTGTACAAGAGTGGTTAAGGTGTTTATTGAAAAAAAAATAACTGATAAAAGACAGCTTGCTTTGGTTTCCAATGTGACACTCATTCTGTGCTGGTAGTGGGGAGGATGTTGGGTTATGTTTATTTATTTCCACACTGAAAGAAAATAAATTTTGATTTATTTATTTATGTTTTGGAATTGGCTAGTAAGTTTTGCTCATTTATTTAATTAGCTGTATATCTCAGTAACGATTTGGTATATATATTTAATTGGGCAGTCCCAGACTAGACAATTACAAGAACAAGTGCACACAAAAGTTGACTAACCAGCTACATTTAACGCACGTTATGCTATCGCACATTCACATTGACACAATTTACTCATTGTTGAAATAAATGTCGTCTGTATCTTCATCACAGTTGACGGCAAAGCCTATAAATCTAACATCTGAAGATGGAAAGGCAAGATCTGAGGAAAACTTTGGGGGTGTAAATGCTTGCAGTATATAAATCAAATATAAATCATAAATGTGGTGAGACTTTGCAGTGTGTTTGAATTTCTTGATTTAAAGGAACTAATTGTTGTCTTGATGTCTTGATAACAGCTTTATCAAGTTATCATTTATACTTTATAAAAATGTTCATGAGTATGAAAGGTTCAAGTGTATGAAAAGAGTGTTAATTTCATAAGATATCATACTGCTGCATGACAAGTAAGAACACAATGGTAAGACTTTTTTTATTGATTCACCATACTTACTTCTCTGAAAATCATGTTCATGAGAATACCAGATAAGTAAATTACACAATCAATAAAAAGGAAAAGACATTGATATCATGAGAAATTAACAACCTTTCAATATGCATGAATATTATAGATCACAATATAGTGTTTATCGTAAATTTATACTTATTAATAATAAATTGGATGATTAATTAATGTAGATATATTAATATATTTTAGTCACCAAAATGTTTGAACTGAAAGAACAGAGATTTGTCTTCATTTTATTTCTCAAACAAGAATATATTACAGAATGTATGTGTATGTGTTTACTACATTTTACGGCTGTCCACAATTGTTTAGTAGGTAATCATTGAACAATGAAAAAAACACTTTCTTAAAATAGTTTTCTCACAACAACATAAAATATGTGAAAGCTCTACTACAGAGAAATTTAAGAGCGGAAATGGTTAGTACATAAAATATTAAAAAGGAGTGCTCAAAGCTGCCAAATTAAAGACTCATAAGAGGACAAGTACTTGAAGTTTTAGCAAAACTGGTCATAAACAATTCTTATTAGTAACCAAGCTGCCAAAATAAATATTTAAGTGAGGGGGGAAAGGGAACAGGCTTCCTAAAGTATTTATTTTAGCAGGAAACAATAAGAGCTAAAAAGGATATATAATACAGTAAAGTAAATATGAATGTAGAGACTGTTTCATAAAATATTTTCAGTGTGAAAACTGAATTTAACATTGGCACTTAAGCTTTAACCTTGGTCTATTGCAGTCTTGACTGTGTGGAATGCATGAAATGGGATTGAAGACTCAGGCCAGGTGCTTAAAAAGAGCAGAATCTATGTATGGAAGCGAAGGTGTTCATCAAATTTTCATTTTCATGGCATTCCACTGAATAATTCTCATTGTTGTACGGAGTCGCTATATGGATATTCAAGAACAATACTGATTGGTTTCCTAAATCTTTAACTGACTAACATCCAGATGAATGAAGGGTCACCCCATTGCTGCTGTAGTTTTGATTTCTTCTGTCTGTTAATGTAACAGAAAATCCTAAGAAATTAGAAAAGAAAAAAAATAGGCACATTATTGATTTGAATGATTTTATTGGTGACTATCATATCTGCAATAAATTAAAAATACAGAGAGAAAAGAAGCATAGCCAGAAAATAGGACTTTTTCAACCTCACACAAAAATATTGACCATGGACAGTGTCTGTTGCATATAGCATTGTACAATGCATGAGACATTTTTGAAAATGACTGTTGTTATGAAAGTTCATTAATGATGATAACATAGCAGAATAATGCCATAACATGGATTTTGAGGAAGAATACAAGACGTTGTGTGCTCTATGAACAAAGTTAAGTATGCTCCATTAACATGTCTACCTCAATACTCTTTGATCCTGGGCTTGGTTCCAGTCTGGAGAACCTTCTGTATGATGTCTGCATGCTCTACATGTGTCCCTGTGGCCACAGAAGCTCTGGTTTCCACCCACATTCTAGGTTAACAGACATCTCAAAATTGTCCCCATTCATGCAAGTGTTTGTGTGTGCCCTGCAATGGACCGTTGTTAGGTCCATGAATGATTGAATGATTCTTCTACTGCCTCTTGATCTCCCTCACAGTTATATCAGCCCTAGAGAGGACAGCCGAGTTTTGTTTCACCATAAAAACCTCCGCTGAAAGATCTTCATCCCTTGTTGCACCCATCCCTGTCTGTCCCAGCCTGGATCCTATCGAGATCAACCCACTTCTTTTTCCTCATGCTGGGGTTTCGTCATTTGCCACTCTCTTCTGTAGGAATTATGTTCCATTAAGGATGTTTGCAGCGTTGGCCTCTCGTCACAGTGGATTTATGCTTGTGTTGCCACCCTTAAAACACCACATTGGGATTCCCTCTTTGGCTTCAAGACCCTGTGGAATTATGCACACACAGTGTTCGACCAGTCACCTGTCTCCAGAGGGAATTACACTTTGAATCCTACCACCTCAACTGAAATTGCCTTTTTCTCAAGACCCTCCTGGGTTTGCTGGTTACAGAGGTTTTGCAACTGCTTAATTTAAGGAGTGTGCCCTTATTATGGATTTCTGTTTAGCTCAGTTGGATTTAATCTTTTTTAGGTCCAATCTCATCTCCTGTCCTCTCCTGTCATACCATCAGGGACATTTTGGTTTGTTGCTCTCTTCTCTCTTGCTGTCTTTTTAACCAAGGGCTTTCAATGAGTGAAGTTTGTATCACAGTGAACACAGGTTTGGAGTTTTATTTCCTATTAAGTTGTGACAAGGGTTATTCTTCCTTGCAGCAACTCTCTGCAAGGTTAGGTTCCAGCATGTCAAGACCCTGACTATAATTTAAGTGGCTGTTGAAAATGGAAGGAAGAATGTAGTAAATTGACATTTTTGTGTACACAAAATGTTTTTCAATACATTTGCACAAAACTATAAGCATAGACTTATGTCACATATACTGTATTTAATGCACAGCAAATCAGTGATCAGAAGTCAGAAAGAGTCTGAAATCTGAAAACTTGGAAACTGCATAAAAAGAAAATCAACACTAGAATCCTAAACTAAAGTCTGGGTTGTAACAAAAATCAAAAAGCAATTGAAAATAATCAATGGAGATTTAGAGAAGACTTGCATAGGCAACACTTTTGTATCTGCTTACTCATACGCTGTCACTAACACTTCAACAACCAGTAACCCTACATCTCCTAGCTAAATCAGCCCCCTGACGTGAAATAGAAACTCCTAATTTCCTTCCATTATATCCCTCCTGGCCCACATTAATCCCTTACAGACAACAACAATTCATGTACACAGATAAACATCCACCTTTTTTCAATTAAGATCAGAGACAGTCTGGGATAAGAACACAACTCTTAAGCAGTGGTATGCGACTTCAGTTGTATCCTCTTCAGGGAACTGCAGTTAACTCAGTGTTTCTTAATCCGTGCAGCAGAAGTAAACTAACAGCGGAGTATCATAAGGGTTTGAATTACAACACTTGTCCATTTCCTGCACTGAGCCTGGGATGTAGCTCCAGCTGGACCCCTAGGGAGGGTGTGGCAACAATGAGTGATAAATTCGCCCCATCAGCGCAGTTCACTTCAACACCTTCTTGAGGATTCTCTTGGCATTTCCTAATTTGCTTCCTTCCTGTGACTGCGCAGTGCATGGCCTTGTGGGAGACACCAGAGCAGCAGAGGTTAGGCCCCAATCCCTGTGGTCATTTCTCTATCTAATCTCAAACTCCTCTCATCCCCCCTCAACCCTATAAGTGCATCTCTGCTCTGACAAATTTGTTTCCGAGAAGATCACCTTCAAATTTTTTTTTACACTATGATCTCTTCCATTTGTTTAGATACTAATGTAAAAAATCCTCAAACCAAGGGATTACTTTTAAACAAAAAATTGAGATATGTAAGTAGTATATATGTAAGTAGTTAATAAGGTAGTTAATCATTCCTTTATTATACTTTCATAACCATCTTTCTTGTTAAGTGCTTGTAAAATTCATAATCTTGTTAGCACTCTACACTTTACAGTAGTATTATTGAAAACACTGTAGTTACTGTTAAAGATGTTAGAGATTTGAATGTTCTGTAAAATCGGCAGAACACCCTATTTGTTTGTTTTGTTTTCTAAGAATAAAACTGTTTTAGATTTTGGTAGAATAGACTTTAACTATCACTTTAAAGTATGGCATTATACTTCATATATTAAAAATATACGTATTGTTTTCTATTTGTAAATTAGTTTTTATCCATTTTTTATTCTTTTTATCCATGATTTGTCAATAATTATGCCTCTCTATATACTATATATGCAAACACATGATATAATAGCATAATATAATAGTCTATTAATCTTTAAATAAGACTATACAGAAAACACTTATCAAACCATGTGACTAAATTTGTTGTTGGGATTCTTAAACCATGAAAAGTGAGAATTAAATAAAATTATTTAGATGTAGTGGAGGAAGATAAAACCCTCTCTCACAGACTATGTATTTCAGTCCTGGAAAAAACCTGATGTGAAGAAAAAAGGCTAGAAGCTAGAAGTCTCTATGTTTGGCATTTTATTTTTCTGCTTCAGAAATGAAGGCCCCAATTTAAGCTACAGACAAACTGGGAGCAAATTCCCTATTGATTTGGTTTAATGTGGACTTAAAGTGTCCAAAGAAAACAAAAGCACCTATGTTTCAGATTATTCTGACATGTAAATGAACAACAGCTCCTTTGATTAGCTTGTTTATATAAAAAATGGCCTGCAGTCACTGAAGAGATAACATGCCTCAAACTCTCCTTCACTCCTCAAAGTGTGAAACCTTTTTAAATTACAGTATCTGGAACATCCTGGTTAATCACAGCCTTGTCTGCATTCACAGATGTATTATTTTTCTGAGTAAGGACAGCCTGTATGAAAGACACAAAAAACTGATCTGAGAAAAAAATGGATCTAAATAATTAAGACACTAATGGAGTCGGTATCCTCAGTTTCCTCTGCAGTTTGAACTCCTGTTGAACTAAGCTTGTTTAATCGATATAGCTGTACTAGCTTTATCTTGGCAGTTGTCAAGGTATGATCTGTTTTTCCTAAATAACCCGCCCTAGTTGAAAGATGCAATATCCTGATTCACAGTTTCACCACCATACATCACTGTGGCTGTATGCTTTTGTCTGTCACAAATACATACTCTTATCCACCTTCAAATGACTTGCTGTTTATTCTTGTCTCTGGGTGCTCAGCACTAAATGTTTACATAGAAAAAAATATGTATTATGATTAATGTTATCCCTTTTTAGAATAAAAACACTCCCCTCCCAGTTAATAAAGATTTGTCTGTATTTTTAATTGCTGCATGGATTGAAAGTGTTTTTAGACTTTGAAAAGAAGGATAAAGCAGAACTTCGTATTTAGATACCATAGAAGTGGGGGTTCCTTCACAGAGATGACATAACTGAAAGCCCTCACTTCTTTTGAGGGCACATGTAGTTCCCTAAACTCACAGTGATGAGCAGGAACCTTAAACTTGTCAGCGCTCCTCTCCTTTGATCTTTCCAGTCAAAGCAGCAAAACAGCTAAGTCAAGTGACTTCTTGAACCTCTCAGTATTTACATATATTTATAGCGGTGTCCCAGAATTCAATTTTTCTTCTCCTGGCTTTGTGGCCTGTTATAAAAATAGTGCAGATTGGGTTCCCTCGATGTGCGGCCTTGGTGTACAAAGTGTGCATTTGTCATTCTCAGTCCCGCAAATGTCTTCATGTGATTAAGAATGAACTTTGCAGGATATGCCTAATCCCGTGAGGTCTTCTGGAGGTAACACCTGTGTAAACAAGACATTTGTCTATGATGTATATAATTGTATGACAGTGGCAGATAGTACCAGCTCTTGACTAACCTAAAACAGGGCTGAATCAGCAACATACAGTTGGTTCCCTGTGATCTACAGAGATCAAAACCACTTTCCGACAGACAAATATCAGGAGATTATTGCCTGAATCCCTGTCATCAAAGTACGGTCTTTAGTCTGATTTTAAATTCTAATTGACTGAATGAAAAAAAAAACAGATTACTTAGGAAATGGTTAAGATACTCAGCCATACAAGTTTGTAAAAGGAACTAAATAAACACTTCCGACTTGTATTTCAGTTTTCAGGCATGATCCTTATCAGACTCACATTCTTCATTTATCGCAAAGGAGGAATATGAGATATGTAAACAGTATAGTACTGATCAGCAATTTCAGAGAGCAACAGCTTTCCTAGTTTAATATAAGTAAATATATATATCATCATATCAATAAATGTGAGAGTTATAAAGAAATAGTGAAATAGTCATTGATTTGAGGAATTCACCAATGTAGAGAAAATATGTTATATTTTTACTTATCAGTTAACTCTTTCATGAATGTTTGACAACCTGAGGCATCAGGGTAGAAATCTGGTCAAGTCAGGTTTTCCTAATTCAATTTCGGAATACCTTAATTGCAAGGTAACATGACTTATCGACTTATGACACAATGGTTTATCTGTGTATTTCAGGAGGTGAGTGTTTTTAATTCTTGTTGTTGTGAACCCTGTGGGATAGCTTATCCATGGCCTATTTTTTTTACATTTGAACTAAGAAAGTTTGGAAGTGTGGTTCAAAGCATTGTCATGCTGGGCAATTAATTTTAAGACTGTGTCTCATGAAAGAAGTAAAATGGCTGTCTGCCAATTTGGTGTAAGAAGACAGTCTATGAAAACTGGAAAGACGCCTCAGTCTACTCCTTATCAATGGATTGTTCTGGAAACAAGGAAAGTTGTCCTGATGTGTACATACCACAATAGACTTTTTTGTTCCAAGCCTTCATCTCTGAGACTCCCACAAGACACACATGGGAATCAGCAAGATGAGGAAGAGTATTTAGGATTTGTTAATAACTGATAGTATTTCTTATGGTGACACTAAGTCTCCACATGGTAAATGTCATCTACCAAGAAACAGGAATTTTTGACATATAGCTCATTCAACACTTTGAGGACTATCAGTCATTTTCTTTGATTTATCTTATAAATGGTTGAGCTCATAACTGGAATTGTACCAATTATATTTCTGTAAGTGGGTCTTTCCAAATCAGCTCTAGTTTGATAAGTTATTATCACATTGTAAACTGCTTTGGAATACTTGTCACTGTAGATAATGTTCTAACTAGTTTCTTTATATGTAAAAAAATACCAAGGAGGATATGTTGCATTCAGGATATAAAGAGAGAATGTATTTAACTTTATTACACTAACTACCGGAGGTATCTGCTCAGTAATGTGAACCGTCTGCAGGACACATTTTAAAATACTATTGTTTACATTCAGTATCTTCAAATTAAGGTGCTTATATACAGTATATATACAAGAATATACTTAATTTTAGGCACTCAAAAACAACACAAATAATATTTTTCTTATTGAAATTCCTTTGTAGGATTTGGTGTAAAGCACAGTGAGCAATTGTATACTGTACAAAGGTTGCCCTTAAATATTCATTTTAAATGTACTGTAACTGCACTAATTAGATCACTGTGGTACCTCTAAATATATTCAATAGTTTACTCCACAGTAGCATTCATATAAAATATTGTGGCATTCTTTTCAAAAGCTAAATATTTTATTTATAACAAGACAAGAAGGAAGCATTGCATAAAGAGTTAGAAAGAAACCAGACTCACATCTAATTAACAAACCAGAAAAAAATAAAATGTATTTGATATATAGTGCTAAACCTCCACCTCATCCTTCTTTTCTGTCTTTCTAGAATTACATTTAACACATTTTTATAGAATGTTGTCAGAACTGACATCTGTCATACAGTATATGAACAAGTATGAAATGAACTTAATTTCTAACCTTTTAACTGTATATCCTAACACTACAATTGCTTTTTTTATTAATTCTACACATACAGCATATCCCCCACATATTCACTGTGAAGAACATGAAAATGATGTTTCAGCATGAATTGCATCATTGGGTACTTTCCCTGTTTTGAGTGACTGCTGGAAGAGTTTTGTTAATGTCCTACGGATAACATGTTCTTGTTCCTTAAATACAATTGGCGATGTTCAAATAATAATTGATATCTGAAACTAGTGGTCTGTAGCATACTACCAATACTAAGTATTTGTTTAATAGTCAGACCCATATAGCTTATGAGATCCTTGATGGATCTAAGTTAAGTTCCTCTACCTTAATGCTATATTTGATGGATAGTGCTAAATCTTCACCTCATCTTTCTTTCCTGTCTCTCTAGAATGTGCAGTACCCATTAATATTGTGTTCTTCACCATCACTCTCTGTAAGTCAGGTTTCAGTGCATTCTAAGACTGAGAACAGGCACTTCTTTGCACAAAGGGTTATAGGAGTATGGCAAAAAGCTGTCCAGCCATGTTTTCAAAGCCTTCCTCTCTTAGCAAAACACTGGATGAAATCCCTGGATCAATTAGCGACTGAAAAAACAAACAAACTAGGTGGGACAAATAGTTTTTTAACTCTTCTTATGTTCTTCAGCTGGTTTATAAACACAGTTAGACACACCAATTGTAATTTGTTCCTGCTTGTAGATCATTTGTAAAGAAGTTCATACTGTGCTCAGGCTAATCTATAGACATAGAGAACCTTTGAATTTATAACTGAACTAAATAATGTACATCAACCTAATGAGATGTCTGTGGAGATTGTCATTTACAGTATATGTAAAATTACAGCCATAAATTTCTTTTTAGAATGGTTTTGCATCAGTACACAATTATCTCTGTTTATGTGACTTCTGCACCTTTCCTCTCTGCAAAGGAAACTATAGAAATGTTGATTTCCAGCACCATGGTGATGTTAAGTACTTCTGACTATTTGAAGTAACAGTCAGTTGATATTTTCTTTTTATCACCCTCACTCAGTTCAAATAGCAGCCTGTATAGTAATGAGAGTGAGAGTCAAGTTTAAAGCCCCGCATTCATCATTCTGATGCAGTTCATTCAATATAATCTGCTGTTTCTTGACTATAGATTCACACATCACTCTCAGTGCACCTGCACTCCCTGTAAACAAAATGACACACATTTAAACAAATTCTCATGAAAAATGTTTCCTTTTGTTTCACCACCTTTAGTCATGTGTTCACCACACATTTTTCTACTTGTGGGTAAGATCAGATTCTTTTCCAAGCTTTGCTTTACTGGGATATGGAAGCATCCTTTGCAGGGGTTTATTTTCAGTGTTAGAATGAACAGTGTACATTAGGATTTGTGTCACAGCGGCTCAGGCACTTTCGGGGAGCATTCATTGGTGAGGTTACAGAGAGCTCAATCTCTCCCCCATACACCCAGGAATAATCTCATCCCTTCTCCTCACATCTGGAACTCCTTCTCCACCAACTCTTCCCAGCAACTACAGTGGTTCATCATCTTGAGACAAAATAGACCTGATAAAAACCTCATAAACAGGTCTTTTGAATTTTCATTACTGTTTTACTATTTGTTTAATTCATGTTTCAGAAGACAATTGCTTAGTTGTAGTCACTGCAATATGGTCGGAAAATGAAACTCTGTGAGAAAGGTCATTAGTAGGCCAGTGTGCCTTTGTTCTGTATGTGTATTTCCAGTCATGTTATATGAAGTGTTTTTGTTTTTACTTATACATAAGACCATCGACAGCTTGAATAGATATTTTCCTTTTTATTTACTATTTGTTGCCTAGGACAGGGAATAAAGCTCCACCTTTGAGAGTTTTCAACTATTCACAGAGCAAATTATTGTGGATTGCTAAAGAAACAGCAAAGCGAAACAGTTATTTACAGCACTTTCACTGTGTATGTTTGTTTTAATTGTTTTCTGCAAGAGAGTTTTCAAACTTTTCAGGTTGACACCCAAACTTTTTGGCAGCCAGAAAGGTGTGCTTCAAGATAAAGAATTCCTCCAGGCATGTTTTGAAGCTGAGAAAAAAAAATGAAAAGTAACATAAATGGCACACAAACCACAAAGGAACCCCGTGGAAGTCTTTAAGGGAAACATAAAGATAACAGAAATGTAGAAGAGACACAAGAGTTTGCACAGATTTACACAATAAGTTTAAAGTTATTAGCCAAGTCTCCACCTCTGTGGCAATGGCTAATACATATGATCAACTGTAACATAATTTAATCTAATACAAAATAAGAAAAGCTATAATGCAAAAAAACAACAACAAAATAAACATACGTCCTGCAAAGTTTTACCATCATACTAAACAAATGGTAGGTGATGGCGCATATTCCTGAATTCAGAATTGATCAGTTTTTCCCAGTGATGTATGTTACACTGACTGGTAGCTATTGAATTTTTCATGACTGTCCATTCAACCATGAATATCCAATACCACACAGATTAAATGTATATAATTCCCCTCAAAAAGTACAAATATCTTAGAAAAGTGGATTAAATGAAAAACATGAAAGATTAGGGGGAGGAGATAATTATTTGGTATCTGTAAATGTGAATAAACCTTTACTTGTTCCTTTGCAGCCTACGCATGCTGACGCAGCTACCTACTTGAAAGATAAATATTACTGTCAATGCTGTAGCAATGATACCGAACGTCATTTCAGTCTAATTGTGGTCATGTTTTACAGTATCAAGTTATGCTTGTCAAGTACCCAGTTTTTTTCAACTTGCAGATTCAAAAACATGTAAGGCTTAAACAATCTATAACACTCATTACTGGATGAGATTTCCTTTGTAATCCACTGGGTATTCACATCTCTGTCTTCCCCTCTTATTTCAAAATATTTCACACTTGAGCACAAGACCGATACAGATGTGATCCTTGGCAATTTAATAATAATGGCATTTAAAAGATAATATCAAAATCGATTCTCCACATCTTTAGATCTGATCATCTCGTAGTTTTGTGTCATTTGACTGGGTTCCAGGAATCACACAACTGAAACACACTGGCCCTTGCTTATTTCAGAATAAGGATGTCTTGAAGCTTGTCACTGGAGATTTAAAATGTCCCTAATTTTATGGGGTTTACAGGCTCCTGAACATCTAACTAACCTACAGTATATGAAAAGGCAATAAGCAGGTCTCCAAGTTAGAAACTATAATCAGAAGAAGGGCATATATGTCACTTCCAGGTACATTACAGTATGCTAATAGTATGTTCTAACCACTCTGAAAATCAATTTAAAAACCTTACAGTGCTATAACAGTATTCCAAGTACAGAAGACATAGCAGCTTTATCAATATGCTGGTCACAATAATAGATTACCTACATCGGATTGAACCAGAATGAACATTTAGCTTTTGCTGAGATGATTACAGAAAATATATATATATATAATATTATGCTCTCCAATCTTGTGCTGCTCAGTTAAATCTTTTAGACCCAGCAGAGTAATGGCCAAGATCAAAGGATTCTCACCCTCAAGAATTCCCTCAGCTGACTCCTGAATAGGCTTAGCTTTTCAATGCTCGTTTAATTTGGAGTTGAAGGCAGCTGTTCACTCTCTGCAAAACTGGAAACCTTCTAGCCTAGGTGGCAATACACTTGAGTTAGTGCAGGTGGTGTTCTTGGGCCTGTAATACTATATTCAATAAATATTTAATTGGAGAATGGCTCTTTTCAGAGAACACAAATTTGCTTCAAGTTCATGTTTATAAAAAATCATAAAACCCCATTATGATGCGTGATCTACATTACTGCTGTTAAACATAAAAACATAAAATTGTTTGCATGTGTTCTTTGTCAGCAAATAGAAATATATGTGTCAGCTGATACATCATGAACAGAGGGAATTTTGGGACGGTCAGCTGGCATCCGATAGCGTATGGTAACTTTTTACGTATTATGCACCAAGACTCTCACCATCTAGTCTCTTGGGCAGTACTGTCCATCAGAAATGACATTTTGATCCAATATGATCAAAGCAGAACTACCTCAGGTTAGTTTTAGAGTGCTTTGGCAACTTATTTAACAACATGTGCCTTTTCAGGCCAGGCCAGCAATGTCCCCACAGTTTGTGCCTGGCAGAGCACTCGATGTCCATTGCCACCTCTGTTATTTACTCTTTCATTAAAAGCTGTGGCCCAGCATGTTAGACAGCATGTCAGCATTGCCCCCATTGACATAGTGGGGGTCCAAATATCATATTTCACTCTGCTCCAGCTTAGTCCCTCAGGATAAAAAATAAATTGGTCAGAATGTTTCGTGCCTTTGAATCTCACTGCCAGGGCCACTTATGCTCCACCCTACATTCCTTTTCAATTGCAGTATTCAGGCTTTTCTTATTTATGCATTAAGAACTCCGCCAATTTAAAGTCAAATTCCTAGAAATAATATGCATCCCCAGGCTTCATGATATGTTTAACGGGTAGGAAATGTTCTTTACAGTTCTGACCACACCACTTTGTTTTGTTTCCTGAGGCAAGGCCTTCTTGAAACTGACCGTATCATATATTCCATTAAGTGTTTTGTTTCAAATCACAAGTTTCCACAATGGACACATGGACATAGAGATAAGTAAAATGTACAGCTTAAAAGACTTTATAGCCTTTGATGATGTTGAAGCTTTGAAGCTTTGAAGCTTTTTTTGATGAATTTCTAGAAACATCTTCTATTTCTATTCTAAGAACTTTTATTGTTTATTGTATCTTTATTTTTATTGTTTATTGTTTATTTTCTTGTCAATATAAAGGTACACAACATATTAATATATAGTCAAAAACTGAATTCACATTAAGGGGTGTTATGTTGAAATTGAGCAATGCTCTAGTAAGGCCTCATGTAAAATATCGTGTACAGTATTTGTCACCATATTACAGGAAAAATATTGCTGCTTTGGAATTAGTCCAGAGATGAGCAACCATATGTATTCTGGAACTTAATGGAATGGCCTGTACTGACAGACTGAAGGAACCGAATCTTTTGACAGAGCAAGGCTTTTCTCAGAGCACAGTAATCACAGTAGAGGACCTGATGCAAGTATTCTAAATCCTCAAAGGCATTAAATGCAGAGGATTTCTCCTATTTAACCATGACCAAGTATTTGCAGCAGGTAAGGGGAGTGGCAACAAACTTAACGCACATTCACTCAACTAGGCAGGGCTTATCTCGCGGTCTTTAGTTTCAGGAAGCGTTTTTCAGGACCCTATGCAGACAGCAGAATCCGGAGGGGAGTGAGACAAACACGGGGGAAAAGACTGGGATCGGGGCTGGAAGAAGAACAGGGGGTGTGTCGACGGTGCGCTGGTGCTCAGGGGGGGCGTGGACCAGGCAAACAGTCCCAAGGGAAATCCAGTGCAGGCAAAAGTCCAGAGCCGGGTAATCCAACCCAAGACAGACATGACAAAGTGAAAAGCTGGAGCGGGATCCGGCGAAGGGTCGGGGGGATAAAAGGGGTAACGGGACCAGGCGCTCCAAGCCCCAGGCTCAGATGGTCAGGACCCCATTGCGAAGCCTGTGCTGTCCAGGCACTCCTGGACTCGCTGATAGGCGGGCTTCCGGGCGTCCATCTTCCAAAGCTGAGCCCAGATTGGTAGGAGCGTCTGGCTTTTATAGCACTGGGGGCTGGAACCGGAGGCAGGTGCAAAAAATCAAAGACAAACAAGAAAGAGCTGGAGCATTCTTAAGAGGAGGGGCTTACATTTGTGACATTTAGCCACCTGTCTGCACTATACAGAGTTACTAACTGTACATACCTAAACCCATAATCAATTACTGACATGGTGCACCCATGCCTGGCTAATGGGGCAGCTCAGAGAATTACACTACAGACACGTACGATAGACCATACTCTCACATAGTAGCAGTAGGTTTTCAGTGTCAACAGCGGCTACAAAGGGTCTAGTTTCTTCTTCATATGACTTTTTCTAGAGCTTAAAATCAGTTCCCTTTCCGTCACCTTTTTATGGGAAAGAGATTTAGATAAGTTGGATGGCATATCTGATGGGGATGTAGTCCAGGACAATACTTTTTCTTTAATGAAACATTTAGCATATTGTTTATACATTTGAAACTTGCACAGATAATATATGTAACACCATAAAAATGGTTCTGCGTTAGTATTGCTCATACTTTCTGCCACAGATGCACTCAGAGAACTCCTGACACCTACTCTATCTGCATTACCTGTGTTCTGGTAATAACTTGTGATAGACAGCTTTTGGGTGTAAGTAACATGTGATTGTAAAAATAAGTCCCAGATTGCTCTTGCTCATTGATGATTCCTGTGATACGGTCAAAAGTGCATCTTTTATTTCTAGGTCTGTATGGAGCCAATACATCTTCTCTGAGGGAGATGAGATGGTTCTGCAATACTTTTAAAATCCTGCCTGGCTGCCCACATAAATACAAATAAGTCATTCTAAGCTGTTCCAGAATAAAAGCCTATATCAGTAAAGTGCAGACAGTGGCATTAGTTTTATCTACCTACAAAATCTCTTTAAAAGGATATTTTATGCTTTAGCTTTTATATGTTTTTCCTATTTATGCTTTTCTATTGTGTAACACTATTATTTTCTAAAAAAAATAAATAAAAACCATATTCAGGACAAAAAAAGGACAAAGGCATAAACTCCAGCATAAAGATTTTTTTGGTGTTGTTTTTACAGGAAACCTCAAGTCATCATTGTATTCCCATAATTTGGTTTGCCAAAGTATTTCTGATTCAACATGTTTTATGTTCCCAAAGCTGCTCCCCACAGGACCTGATCCTGAACAATCCCAGGAGATCTTAACTCCACAGCTGAGGCAGTATGACTCAATTATCCTTCACTATAAACTGCACATCGGCTCAATTTATCTTCTGGAATAGACAAATGCTCCAAGTTTCTTTTTTATTTAAAGTCTTTTAATATAAACATTGGAGACTTACTTTTTAAACAGCTTCTAACAGATGTAAAAATAACAGAAGGTTTGGTTCAAGGCATTAGGATAGTCAAGCAGATGCTCCACTGTCATGACAAACATAGCACATTAGTAAAAATGGTTCATGAACATAGATTAATACAAGATGCTCATTTTGGTTCAAATGCAGGTTTTGAATAATATTGTACAACTTGTACTTTTACATGGATTGTTTTTGAGTTACTAAATTGGAAGTGGTTACTGCATGACAAAAAATTGTTCACTTGTAAATTGATGATCATTTGAACCTGTTATGCCTGTTACTACATCACAGCCTGAAACGTCAAATGCCAAAGCCCCAAAAGTGACTACAAAAAGAAAGGAAAAGTATCACATTACTCAGGAGTGACACACCGACAAAAAGTTTAAAAGATCTAAGAAAACAAATGTCTATTTAACAGGGCATTGTGTATCAGAACAAGTGTCTAGATTGCAAATGAACAATATTCAGAAATTACATGATATTGTATGTCGAGCGTGAAATGCTAAAATCTCATTCATGCTGCATGTTTTACACATGTGGCTGAATAAGCCAAATATGTCATATGCTGTTTCAGATGAAGTCTGACTCATGTATCATAGCTACAATCCCGTGCACCTGAGAATTTTCCACAAGATTTGGAAATTTGTATTCCTGATATGTTAGGGTAAAAGATTAACCCTACTCTCAACTAATCCCTTCCAGGGCTCTCTTGCCCCATTCAATTTTGCCTGATTAATAACTATACTCAACATTTCACAGTTTTCACACATTCTAACAGCTTCTACTTACATCTTAGTCTAAATGTTTTACACCCTTGTTTTTGTTTCCCCAGCACTGTTAAAACAGGGAACAAGATGACTACAACTACAATACATCTGCAATAAAAAATGTTGACTATTTAAGAAATATCATGTATTAAATATGGTGTCTGATAATGTTTTATAGAGCTCAAAGTCTGAAGTTTTCAAGACTAATTCATTAGCTATCATTATATTTATTTTAGAACATTTATTAATGTCTCATTTTTTAAATAACATAATTATTTAATCTGTCCAATATGAATGATTTATAATATCATAGCAAAATAGTGAAAGACAAAAACAGATTTTTGTTTTTTTCTGATAATTATTTTATCATTCATAATAATCAAAGCATTTTGGAAAAGTTCAAGACATTTTTTCTTCCTCAAGAGAGAAATATAAATTTCCAAGAGAAAAACTTCACATGATCTTGTGTGTGTACAGTATATATTCATAAATAGTTGTGGAGACCTTATGCTTTATGGTAGGTATGTCTTTCAAAGAAAGTAGGTTACTGTGAATCATGGGTATGAATATAAATTGGATTTAAAAGAGCAAAGAGTGTTTTTAGGAAAATTTATATTCATACTCGTGATGTACACTGTATGAATAAATGAATATATGAATGACTATATTCTACCGTATGGTAGAATATATAATTAATCTAAAACTATATATTTTGTTTTATTTTATATGGAGGAAGAACCATTAATAATGTATTTTTGTGATAGATTCCTATTTTTCACTGCAAAATAATTGCTGTAATGAAGTCTAAGTTGGGATTAAACTCTAATAATAATCATTTCACATGTAAAAACATGACAGATAAGTACAGTACAAAGTTATCCTTATTTTTAATAAAGTGAATTCAGTTCTTCGGTAAACTCTTCAGTAAATCAAATGGATAGTATTAAACCCCTTTGTTTTAATTGTCCCAGGTTGGTCAGGTGTTTGCTGCTGAGTTATCAGGCACTCATAAAAGAGATGAGAACATCTTTCATCTTGATTTTAGTTTATGGAATCTTAGGTGAAAGTAAAAATGAAAACCAAAGAGCTTTCAATTATTGAAAAGCAGTGAATTTTGAAGCTTAAAGAAATGCGCAATCAGAACCATAGAATACAAACTGGTCACACCCAAATATGAAATATACTGAAAATTAAAGTAATCATAGGTATAAATGCCTATCGGCAAGACCATGTCTGCCAACAAACAAATCTACAGTTGATGAAAGGAAAATGTCAAAAGAGAAAGAATTAAACTATTGTTAGTGAAATCATTAATTACTTATGATTTAATTTTTATTGGTCTTTAAATGTAAAATTAGCAATGATGCTTGGAATGGTCAGTGGAACAAGAAGACGAGGCCGCCAAAGAACGCGGTGGCTCGACGCCGTCAAAAAGGGCACTGGCTTAGGCATAGAACAGCTGAAAGGGAAAGTCCAAGACTGGAAAGCGTGGCGAGAGATGGCCTATAGAATCGCTGAAAGTCGGATCCGACTGACCAGATAACATCATCATCATCAAATGTCAAATTAACTGAACTATAGTTACCTAACATTCAGATGAGTTTACTACGCAGTCTAGGACAATGCATGGTTATTTAGCATTGTTTATATGGGATTATATGGTATTCCCCCTAATACAAAGTAAAAATGAGGTCATACGTATTTTAACGGTTAAATGTTTGAAACTATCAATAACACACAGCACCCACTGAGCAAGCACCTATAGGCCTGGGTCTGGGTCTACACGGCTGTCTCTGGAACTGCTTCACTCATAATTATCAATGATGTAAGTAATTATAGCAGAATAACGTATTTCTGTAGTTTGGGTGGCACTTCAGCATGCAGCGTGACAATGAACCAAAATATATGGCCAGTGCAATCAAGGAGGATACCATGACAAAAAAGTGGAAAATCCAAGACTGACCAAGTCAATCTCAAGAATTAAATCCAACTGAGACAGTATTTGTATGATAAAGAAAAAAATGGAAGCGAATTGGATTGAAGAAGGGCAGTATGATGGCACAATGGTTAGCATTGCTGCCTCATGGCACTGCAGCCCTGGGTTCAATTACTGGGGTGCTATCTGTGTAGAGTTTGTATGTTCACCCAGTGTTGGAGTGGGTTTCCTCCTACAGTCCAAAGGCACACTGATAGCTTAACTGGCTTCTGGGAAACCTGGCCCTGGAATGATTTTGTGTAAGCCTGTGTGTGAGATGCGATGGACTGGTGTCCTGTTTGGGCAGTACTCTGCCTTGTGCCTGTTGCTTGCTGGGATAGGCACCAGCTTCCCCTCGACCCTAAATTGGCTGAAGTAGTCAAAAAATGGATGGACTGAGAACTTATTTTCAGGATAAAGAAAAAAATAAAGAGACTTGAATTGAAGACCACCCCAAGAATAGGCTAGAACTCAAAGAAGTTTCAAACAATTGCAAAAAGAGTGTGCTAAGTTTAATGGGTCAGAGATATGCAACCAAATTCTGACTTATACTAAAAACATACAATATGTTGTTTTGAATTTGGTGTCTCAATACTTTGGAATGCACTATAATACAATTTCTTTGTACCTCCAAAGCATATATTGTGTTTTAAATAGAAGTTTGGGAGGAGGTCAAATTTCTAATTTCGCCTATTTAACTCTCCTACATATAAATATCTCACCTGCTGAACATTTCTCTCCAGTTGAGAAGTAGTTAAATTCCCTTGTGTTCATGAAGCTGACATAAGCCTGTGGGAGATGGTGACAGCTATAAACCATTTGCCTGACTTGCCATGTCTATTTCTTTCTCAACAATGTTTTCTTTTTGTATTCCAATCAACCCCATCATACCTCTGTATTAGTTTACCAATCTGTCCCTCTCTCAGGGGAGTAGTTATCCTCTTGTCTTTATTAAAGCCCTGGTCTCTGGTTCATTTCAGACCTGCCATGACTTAAGTTTACAAATACAGGTTTGAACAGTGAGGTCCTTCTTAAGATTCCATTCATCATGGGGAGATTATAAAAAGTGAAATTTTGCAGTTTCAGGAAAAAGCTGTTGCAAATAGATTTATGAAGGTCAAGCCAAGGGACATGCCCAACACCAGAAAGCCCTTTGCCAAATATTTAGAAAACGTAAAAAATATTAAAAGCTCAGGATGATGTTTACATCCTTTTCTGTGCAATTTAAAGTTGTGATTTTGTAACTGTTCAGAAGGTACTGTATTAAATGATTTTCATGTCAAATATTTTCAAAAGGTTTCACAGATTGAATATTTCGAATATTTCAGTTCTGTTCTATTTAATTTTATGTTCAAATGATGAGTAAATAACTAATGTCTCACTTTAGATGTAATGTATTCCCAAGCAACGCTTTCTCTCATTCCACAAATCAAATTATGAATTTATGTTTTAAAAACGTTAACCAGGCTAAAAACAAATCAAGTTGACTTTAGCATACTTTAGCATTTTTTTCAAGAATATTTTTAATAGTATACTAACATGTGGGTGAGTTTCCTAGATCAATAAACTAGTAGCAACTGAAAAAGCAGACTGGACCCAGCAGCCTCCAGTTGTAAACGTTCTAAAACTGCAGGATTTGAAAACACATTTGTTTTATTTAGAGTGCTTATTTATTCTCTAAAAAGACAAAGCTGTAATGTGCTTTCAATTTACTGTATTTGCAGGTTTGTGGTGATGATGTGAATGCAAAGCCTTCAGACAAAGCAAGGGAGGTGGACATTACAGAGGAATTGAAAGTGATTTTTGTAGATAAAAACGCAACATTTTCAAATAGTGAAGGAGAAGCATATTCCCCCCCTTTGATAAAATAAACAAATAGAAAACTGCAGATCTGAGCTCTGCTATTGCTTTTTTTAAACAATAGGCTAAACTTTGCAGAGTGAGGCTGTGGTCAAGATAAAGTTATTCTGAAATGCTTCAGGCTGATTTATTTTCATCTAGATCTATGACATATTGCCAAACACCAGCATTTGAATTGATGCTCGACCAATCTGGAGATATATAATTTGGGACAAGTCTGAGATTTGCGCATAATCTGTCCAGTTTAACATTGCCTGCTGACAGTGCGAGGCCGCGTCAGCAATGCCAGACTCCTCTTACAAAACAGGCGACCTTGCAAGTGAACGTCCTACTCACAGACCTCCACTTGCCACGGTGACACCAGCTACACGCAGCTGCAACTTGTTCCGCTAATATCCGACTTGTTGCTTGGCAACAAGCCAGATCATGTTGCCCCCACGCTGCCTATCACTTACGTCTCTGAGCAGTGGCACCATAACAGTCTTCACACTGCTACTTCACATCACTGTTTTTCACTCTTTCTTCCTAAATGATGCCATTGTCTCATTTCCCCACGTTGTGTTCGCACACCTTCCCCCACTTTCTAATTAATTAAGCCAGCACTGCCATCATTTTTTATATTGCTGGAGCAGGCTGCTGCCCTCCCCCGGGCTAGTTTTTCAGATCTCAGCACATTCCTAAATCCATCACTTGTCAACTCCCTGCTATATGAGAGACAATATGCCCATTTAAAATGTCCTTGCACATGCTTGTTCAGTGATAAAATCCCCGCATGTACTGTACGTTTATCTGTTTTCAACCACATTAACCACATGGTCAAGTTCTTTGTTTTCATACGGTAAGTAACTCCAAAACCAAATGTGACCTTAACCTCCAGAATCAGAATCAGAACGTTTTATTCGCCAAGTACAAAATATACATTTCTCTTGGAGCAGGCGTCAACATAAATTCCAATAAAACAAAAGGATAAAACAACAGATAAAAACAAATCTCAGTGATATGTACCACTTAAAAGTATATACAGTTGAATAATCAAATGTACAATGAGTACTGCATGTAAAAATGTACAACTAGTCACATAGAAGGAATATAAGAAGTGTCCTTGTTTATGAGAATTATAGCCTGGGGAAAGAAGCTATATAGGTGTCAGTTAGTCCCAGTTTTTAGGGCTCTCAGTCTTGGCCTCTGCTTAGACAGAAAACGCTGGAAGAGAAAGTGGCCGGGGTTTGAGAGGTCAGCCATAGTTTTCTCCGCCCTCTTTTTCATCCTTTAATTCCAGAGATGGTATATTTTTGTACACTAATTTCTCCATTATATTAGTGGGACATAATGAAACATAACAAATCTTTTATAAAGTTACCTGTGAGTGATGCAGTGGCATAGAGGTTAGCACCGGTGCCTCACTGCTCCTGGGTCCTGCACTGAGAGATCTGTGTGTGTGGCGTTTGCACGTTAATTCTTGCTTGGGTTTAGCTGGGCACTCCAGTTTCCATCTACCTCTCAAATATATAATTAGTTTCTCTTAATTGTGTCTGTCCGTGGAGTGGGGTTGTTTAAATGGAGTTTTTAATGAAAGTTCGGGAGGAATGAAGGCAGCCACGCTCATTCGACACAGCTGCCGCAATTCTCACTAATCCTGACGTAAGCAACCGGTCTCCATAAATATCAAATGTCACTCTCTCCTCTTCCTCGTTCGTTTTCTGCATGGTTTGTCTTCGCCTAGCTCGAATCCGTGCTCCCTTCTCATGGATCTACAAATCCGCCGCTCCGATGAAGACCTTTTTGCAGCGCAGGAGACTCTCCTACCCTTCTCGTCCAGTCCACCCCCCACAGCTCCCCTCACCTCCGTCTCATCGCCTCCTTCAGCCGCCGTGCCACATCAGCGCCGCTCATCTCCCAGCCAGTCCTCACAAGATCCAACTCCTCGCCGAAGACTGCGTTCCGCTGTCGTAGTCCCTCTCTCATTACAAACCCAGCCTCCCCGTTCCTCCACGGCAAAATCTCCAAATAACCCCCGCTTCTCTCGAGGATGTCCCTGCCGCCGCGCTTCACGCACATCGGTTCCCCCTTCTCCTGGATCATCCCTCGCGACTTCCAACCGGACCGTAGCAAGCCTCCAGAGGATACCTTGAAAACATGGCGTCCATTTTAAAAGAAACGCTTCCAAAAAAAAAAAAGCTGGTTTTCCCTGTACTTAACCGCAGTCTACACAAGGAAACATCAACTCCCCAGCTTCCCCCGGCGCCCTCTGATGACATCACCCGCGCTGCCGCCACTCATCCCAACGTGAGGACCCCGAGGCTGCCCGCGCCTCTGCCTGTCGCATCTTCTGTCTTGTCTTGTCTTGTCTTGTCCTGATATGTCCGTGTCTGTCTCTTCCCCCAAGCAATCCATCCCTCTGCTGAACAACTGCACCCAGCCTCCTGCCCTAATCTCCTTGCTGCCGAGTCTAAGGCCCCAGGCTCACGCCCCCCCCCCTTCTCCGCTTAATCTAATTTCTGCACTCTCCTCTGTCTCTACCTCCGGCGTCCAACACGGCTCAAGCTCCGCCAGCTTGGTGCCTTCGGCCCCGGTTTCTTTTCTTTCGGCCCCCGCTGCTGTCTCCACGGCCCGAAGGCCAGCTAGTAAACGACCCCCAGCTCAGCCAGCAGGCGGCCCTTACCCTCCCCCACCCCCTGGCGTCCAAGACGACTTGGCAGCCTCCTCAGTCCTTAACGCAGCCTTCGCCCCTGCTTCATTTCCTCAACAGTCTTCAGCTTCCATATCCCAAGCCACCGAGCTTCAGGCCCCAGATCCGTCAAACCCCTCCTACCACAATCTGCTTTCCGCTCTTCTTCCCTCCTCATCTTCTCCCTTCCCCGGCGTCCAACACGGCATCCGTCATCCCATGCCTTCGGCCCTGGATTCCAATCTCCCCTTTACTAAGGACTTTCCTCTCCGAACAGCCGTTCCTCTCCCAGCTCCTCCTAACGCACTAAAGTTTAGTCCTCCTCCCATCCCCTTTTCACTCTGGCAGCAAATTCTGAGGCGGACGTCAATCTAGCTCACCTTCTCTCTTCCTCCACTTGCAACTCCAATCCAAGAACAGCCGACCGCGGCTCGATTTCCGTTACTCTCAAATCTTCTGACCCTCACTCTGCTTCAGTCCTTCGAATTTTCGACTTCTGCTTGGCTTTCAGCATTTTCCACGACATCACGTGCTCTGCCTTTCCCCAACGTCATCAGGAACTCGACGATTACATGCACAGCATCCCCGATCTATCTGTCCTCTTCGAGGGCTCCCTGATCTACGATTACCATAAGCAGTTCTTGGCCGAGGCCGCTGCCCGCCTACTCCAATGGAACCAGCACACCTACCGGGGAGCCCTCGACATTGAGCTTTACTGCCGCACTTTCACCGGTGTCCAAGCTCTTTCCTGCGACTTCTGTTCCTCTTGGACACATTCATCAAATCTTTGCCCAGATACCGTCCGCAAGCCCAACCCTGACTCCTCCCCTTCTCCCCCACAGCATCTATTCTCCCGCCAGGTTCTTCAAACCTTCCCGGTCCAGAGATGTTCGCGGTCGCCCCATCGTGATGATCAGAGGCCAACAAATTTCCAACATCTTCAATTCCTCTACACGTACCTCCCCCCTTCGTCGCTTCCTTCACATTTCCAGCTTCTGCGGCGAAGCTAATGCTCGCTCTGCCTGCCCCCGCCGGCCCTTCCATGCTCGCTCCACCTTCAGCGTTCCCAAATGACTACTGGCTTTTCCATCTGCCCCAATCGACATCCCCGCTCTTGCTTTCGGCCTGCTCCGTCACCCCGACTCCTCTTCCACCCACATCTTACTCGACGGCCTTTCCTTCGGATTCTCACCAGGCCCGTGCACACTTCCTTCTTCCTTCGTCTTTGCAAAAAATTTGCAATCTGCCACCGCCGATCCCCACTCCGTCGATTCCTTGCTAGCATCCAAAGTCGAGAATGGTTTCACGATTGGCCCACTTGACTCTTCCCCATTCCCTGCATACCACATCAATCCCATTGGTATAGCGGTCCGTCTGGGCGCCTGGCTCGCCAAGGCCAACATCTCCAGTGCCGTTAAAGCTATGCCTCCTGACCCAGACCTCTGGCACCTCTTCGGAGTTCATCGGCGGTTCATTCTTCTCAGTCCGCCTTACCTTCGGACGTAGGAGTAGCCCAAAACATTTTCGGTACCTTAGCCGAAGCTCTCGGCTGGATCCCCTCGAATAACTATGAGCTTCCTTTCTCGTCCACCTTCTCAACAATTTCCTTACCATAGACTTTCCTCACACCCCACCTGCAAGAGCCTCCACCACACTTCTTTCCGTTTTTAGGAAACTAGGGGTACCCCTTGCCATGGACAAAACAACTGGCCCCTCTCATAATCCAATTCCTCGGGATCACCCTCAATTCCATCAATTTCTCCGCTTCCCTGCCTCGCGACAAAATCGACAAGATCCAGATGTATATCTCTATCTATTCTTCCGCCAAATTTCGCACAAAGAGGGAACTTCTCTCTCCGCTCGGCCACCTCAATTACACCATGCGTATCATTCCCCAAGGACGGTCTACCTTCTCGACCTCGCCTCTTCCGTGCCCTCTCTTTACCACCACGTAAGCCCTTCAGCCAACTGCAAATCCGAGCTCAGGCTTTGGCAGCTTCTCTTGGCCAACTTGAATGGCATCTCTTTCCTACGATGACCTCCTCTCTGACACTGAGGATATCCAGCTTTTCACAGATGCAGCCCCCTCAGTCGGTTTCGGAGGCTATTACAAAGGCCAATGGTTTGCGGCCCCTTGGCCTCCTGATTTCTCTCCAATCCCTTTCGCCAACCAGTCATCGGCCTTGTTAGAAATATTTCCAATTGTCGTTGCTGCTTCTCTTTGGGGCCACAATTGGAAACAAAAACCGTCCTCATCCATTCGGCCATCCATGCAGTAGTTCATATAATCAACAAAGGAAGGTCTTCATCCCAATCCATCATGAAATTCCTCTGCCGCCTTAAATGGACTTCTCTCACACATCAATTCACCCGCGTAGCTGCTCACATTCCAGGCCACCTTAACGAGATAGCTGACTCTCTCTCTCTCGCTTTCAATTCAGGAACTTGGCACCAGATGCAAGACTGAACTCGTGCACAGTACCTCCCTATTCGGAACTCGCGTTCCTCTGAATCATCCTTTCCATCGCTATCTCCAGCTGGCCCAGCAAACTATCCTCTTAGGGATTGCCCCTCGAACTCTCAATTCTTACTGCACTGCCTGGAAGGGCTTCCAATCCTTCCACCTCTCCGCGAACAAGATTCCGTTCTTTCGACATTCTCACCGTATCATCCTTCGTTCGCTATCGTAGAAACTCACTCAAGGTACGAGCATCCACCGCCAAAGTATACCTGTACGGCATCCACTCCTTTTCGGCACGATCTGTCCATCCCTTATCCACCCTCAAATTACTCTCCTTAAAGGCTTTCAGTGGCTTGAAAAAACCACTTCCGAACCTACGCGCACCACTTACCTCAGACATCCTTGAATCCTGCATCTACGTTGTCAGGTCAGGTTACCACTCGCCCTGGGTCGACCGCCCTCTTGAATCTTTATTCTCGTTAGCCTTCTTTATCTTCCTAAGGTGCTCCGAAATTACCGCTAATTCCACATCTTTCGATCCTTCTTCTCAATCCTGCTTATCCAACATCTCCACCTTATCTTCCGAGACGCTGACCTTCTATCTCAAGAAAAGCAAAACCAACCAACTCGGATCCGCCACTCTCATCTATTATTTCAAACTCTGTTCCTACATAAGCCCTTTCGAGCCTCTATCCCATTACGCACATCTTCGCACCTCCGCCGGAGCTTCGCCTACTGTCCCTCTGTTCGCAAACGAAACGGGCCGTATCATGATACCCTCCTAAACAATTCTCCGGATCAGGGGCCGCATCCTCCGCCGCTCGCTAAGGCATACCCGAGTATCTCATCAAGCAACTCGGCCGTCGATCCTCTGAGGCTTACCATGCATACATTAAAACTAACTCTGGTATCCTCAAGCAGGCACTTTCTCTCCTCAGCTGAATTGGGCCCAATAATCTTTTGTTTTGTTTTTCTGCACTGGTGACTGGGGGTCCCGCTTGGTTCTTTTGGGGGGTCCTATCCTCCCCGTCCGACGGCCGGGAGGTTGGCCCTCAGCCAAGCGGGTTACGCCAAATCTCCACATCACAATAAACGATTCTAATTTCTCCCAAGCTTTCGGCTGCTGTCATTCCTCGTGAAATGGAGTTTTTAATGAAAGTTCGGGAGGAATGAAGGCAGCTGCGCTCATTCGACACAGCTGCCGCAATTCTCACTAATCCTGACGTAAGCAACCGGTCTCCATAAATATCAAATGTCACTCTCTCCTCTTCCTCGTTCGTTTTCTGCATCCCTCCTCCACCCCCTCTCCACCTTTGCAGCTACCCCATTGGTCGCATGGGGGTCCTATCCTCCCCGTCCGACGGCCGGGAGGTTGGCCCTCAGCCAAGCGGGTTACACCAAATCTCCACATCACAATAAACGATTCTAATTTCTCCCAAGCTTTCGGCTGCTGTCATTCCTCGTGAAAGTGGGATGAAACAATTGAAGCGAACGAAACAGCAAATAAAATAATAAATATTTTCCCTTTTTTTGGCATATCCTGTATCTTGTGCAGATTTTCACATTTTGGAGTTTAATCTGGAAAGATTTAAAATATTTCTAGAATCATGTCTTTAGAGTGGCTACTCCTACATACTGTACCGATATGACTGGAAATGTTGTGTCCAGGTGGCTCTGTGGCTAAGGCTCTGCGCTTGTGGCTGGAAGGTTGCCGGTCTGTATCACGTGGCCGGCAGAGGATTCCTACTCTGTTGGGCCCCTGAGCAAGGCCCTTAACCCCAACTGCTCCAGGGGTGCCGTATAAATGGCTGACCCTGCGCTCTGACCCCAAGCTTCCCTTCCTGTCTGTGTGTCTCTTGGAGAGCAAGCTCGGGTATGCAAAAAGACAAATTCCTAATACAAGAAACTGTATATAGCCAATAAAGTGATCTTATTGTATCTCATTTGCATCAGACAGCAGGAAAAAATGGAGGTGATAAAGTTTACGAGTTTTGCTTATTTGCAGTTGAAGTTGTGTTTTATAAGCTTTGTGCTACTTCCAGAGCTGTTGTATATAGTAAATAAGGATACAGTCAGAAGGCAAAATTAAAACAGAACTATAATACATATTAAAGCAATTTAAATATTTTTAAGAATTAATAATTAAACCAAAAAGTACAGCAAATTTATGTGTGAAAGGGTTAATTTTAATGCTTGATTAAATATTCCAACTTTGTTTTTTCTTCCTCAGGCAAGTGTTTAAATCTTCCTAAATATTATCCCTGTGTCTGAGTTTTAGCCTAAAGATTTTTTTTCTCACATCTGCCCCTGCTAGTTTAAGCTCTGCTTTCTGTCAAACTCCAGTAGCATGTATGGTCTTCATCAGGTGTGTGAATGCATGTGTGGCTCTTCAATTTAAAAAATGCAGAAGTTTGTAGTAGTACTTATTGATTCATAGGTCTGTCTCTAATAACTTTTGCAGAAGACTTTTGACCAATCACTAAACATAGTGAAGTGCCTAAGTCTGTGTTTCATATACATGGTATCTTGGAGGGGGTGAATGTCTCGAGTTCATTCCCAAAACCTTGCTGGTCACTCAAAAAAAATTAAAGTACTAATTTTAAATTATTTTTAATATTGCCATTTTTACTGCATAGGTATACATAACAGGTATACCTTTAGATGTTTAGAATATTCTCATCATACCACAATAATTCTTATTTTAATTGAATTTTATGTAAAATGTAAAAATCATACTTTTCCTATGGAAATAATCAATGTAAGAAGTGAAAGTGCTTTAAAGTCTACATTAATTATTTTCCCCCAACTTAAAGGGTTACTGCAACGCCATTTTTATATTTTGGGGTTAGAAAGAATCGGCATTGATGAATGCATTGCAAACCACAACGAAAGTAAAATGTACACAGTAACATGTAGAACCTCCACTTTACATCACAAAATGGATTAAATTTCCAGGTATGCCCTGTGCCATATTCTGTGATTCAGAACAAGTTAATCAAACTTCCAGTGAGGTGAAGTAGTCCTATTACATTGTAAAAGGGCAGGCTTGTGAATATGTCTCTTTTAATCCAATAGAAATATTGCTTTCGACTTCAAGACAGTTTTGCGGGCAAATACTACTTACCTGTTAACTCTCTACAGTGAAATGACTGCTACACAACCAGTACTTATTTGCTCTTACATTACATTGCTGTTACGAACGAGTAGTTTTGAACCCTGTGCAGGTTGCTGAGAGAGTCCAATGGCTACGAGTCCGAGAGGAGCGCGGCAGCAGAGTGGTTGGTAGTTCCAGGCTAGAGGTCGGAGTCCGGTTAGAGAAGGCCATGAAGCAAACAATTCCAAAAAGGGGCGAGACGAAAGAGAAGTCAAAAGGTCCAACACTAGAAAGGTCTATATGTTGGTAGCCAGAGGTTTGAGGACATAACAAGCTCAGGTGGCGGATAGATTCCTAATACCAAGCGAGGACTAGGAGTGAACGGAGGGTTTAAATAGTGAGGGACGAGTAAATTGAATAACGAGGGTCAATTGGTGCCGGCTGTGCTTGTAACATTTGCATTATATTAGTCATTACAGTGACTAGTGAGCAGGTAGGGCTGCCTCACATCACAATTCTTGCGATGGCGAGACCAGAGATTTGAGACAACACAGAAACCATACAGTGCTTTCACAAAGTTCAGATTTTATGCTTAATTCAGAATTTGTAAAATTTTGCGATACTGTCAATTAATTTATTTTTTTACCGAACTTTAATAACCATTCTGTAATCACAACACAAATGACTTGAAAATGCTGCAAACACTGCATTGACTTTAAAGAGAGTTAGTATCAGTTGAAGGAAGAATCATGCCACTTTCTTACTGTCTCACTGACAGAACTGAGAACTTTATGTCACCCAGCACATTTTATGGGTCATTGGTATGTGTTGAGCCTAGCCCATCAAAACCTGACTAATCCAGTTATGAAGGAACAGTTAAAGGTTTATTCCATGCTGAAAGGAAAAGTAAAGAGATACGATGTCCCTCTTCTTTTCCTTTTTCTTTTACTCTGAAAATTTAGATTGTAATTATTGAGGACAAGTGGAAAAGTAACTGCCTTTAGAAGTTTACATCTATTTTTGTAGATTAATCTACATAAAATGACTTGTTTAAAGAAAGCAAAAATGCAGAATTTTGCATAAATGCTCAGCTACTAGAAATGGTTGCTGTGTTGTCGCAAACCCCTGGTCTCGCTATGGGCGAGAATGAGAGTTCACAAGAATTGTGATGTGAGGCAGCTCTTCCTGCTCACTAGTCAATGTAATGACTAATATAATGCAATGTAATGTAAGATGTAAGCAGATGAGATGTTGTTAGAGCTAATGGTGTGAACGGAGCTCTTCCAAAAACTATCAAATTTAAACATTGGAAAAAGACAAAAATCAATCATTAAAAAAGTAATATAAAATTGACTTAGTACTTCTAGTAGTCAGATCGTCATCGAACACAAACAAAGGAGGGGGAAATCAACGCATGTGACCTCTCCATTGTGTCCTGTCAGACCATCCATTATCTTTTCACACCACAGGCCCACTGCACAAACATCAGAACTGAAGCACAGGACACCAGATTGATGCAGCTTTCACTGATATGACTGCAAGCCCACAGGCACTGGACTTGTTACAGGGGTTGCTCAGAGAGCTCCAGGAATGATACTGTTACTGTTTGGGTGAATTAAATTGACAATTCAATTTCTCTTGGTAGTTTTCTGTCTGAGGATGAATTGCTTGCATCTGGTGTTGCACAGCTTAATACCTGGTCCAGTATTTGCTATTCAGTATTTTCATGTTTCCCCTTGGTCAAATACTAAAATGGTATGGTCTGAATTACCTAGATTAACATCTATACTGATGATACTGAAACCTGTGTCCACACAAACCTCACACTGTTGTAGCTTATTTGCTACAGCATGACTGCATTTCTAATTTAATAGCTTGGAAGACACAATTTTATTGCATCTTAATTGTGATAAGACCGAGGTCATGTTATTGGGTACTGTAACCTTATCAATTGAAAGAAGTGTGCTTGGGTTTCAATTCAAAATAAACAACTGAGGAATGTTCTACACTTCTGGATTATGACTTTTGATCCTCCTATGCAGAATATTGTAAGACATTGTTTTATTCTTCTATAAATAGCCAGGGTAAATCCTATGTAAAAATAATTTGTGTTTTTGTTTTTTCAAGGATTTTCAAGGTCTCTAACACTACACTTCACAAATTAAATTCTGTTCAGAGCATGACAGCTTTGAACCTAACTATGTACATGCAAGAGCATATTCAGAGCTTGGATTTCCTGTATTTAGCTGATATGGTATCTGTTTACTGTTCATCTACACTGTGGGTGACATGGTGCTTTACTGATATTCCCAAAAGCTGTGGATCACCATCCCCAGAGAAAACTGTTAAAATAAAGACTGAAACTTTTTTAAAACGTTTTTTTGTAATTTTATTCTGCATTTGTTTTTGTTTTTTCTTGTCTTGGTAATTTTCTTTAATTGTATACTCATACAATAAAAAGCATATACTTTGGGTGCTATATAAAATTAATCTTATTATGAGCCATGGGACGGAAAACAGGATCATATCTTTGAGCCAATCTCAGTCAGGGGCTAGGTGGGCCAAATCACCTCTTCTGGTCTGTAACTTTTTAGAGCAATATTACATAGGTTTGCATCCTATCTAGGTAATATAATTTTATTGAATATAATCAATACTACAATTGTGATATGTGTGTGCATACAGCAGTAACGCATCAATGCCTATTGTACATTTTAAAACAAAGAATGTTGTCTGTTCAGGCATGCAAAAAAACGTATTAAGGAGCAAAGTGGAGAATAACATCAATGCTTCAAAGCAGCAATTGTTGCTCCCAAATGATGGGCCTATACTTCTTTAAAATATTCAGAAATAATTCTCTAACAGACATTATCTTGCTCTGAGTTGTTCATATGTCACCATCAGCATATCTAGTAGGTAGGGTAGTACTTTATTTCAGTAACATCTCTTAGAAATTATGATGTAGAACAAGACACATCTTTATAAACAAAAAAGTGTACCTCTGCTTCAAATTCAGAGTTTTTTAAAGTTTCTTGGATGTACATGTTAGGGGTTTATGCAATTGTAACTGCTTTTTAGTGTACTCAGAGAAGGGAACTCCATTTTACTTCAATCTGCTGTATGATGAGAACACAACATTCTGTTGTATTGTTTAAGTCACTGGACTCTAAAATATCATGTCAATGGTCATGTCACAGCTCTTAAATACTCTGACTTGGCTGTTTCTTACATACTGTAAGTGTTTAAAGTCTAAATGTAGGGAAGCATAAACATTTCATTACATCCTGTATTGTAGCATTTAATTATTACAGTATATCAGAAATTAATAAAGTAATAAAACCTTATAAATTATGTAAGCTTATTACTTAGATAATTTTATGATCCCTAAATATGAACACAAAGGAAATATATAGTCAATAATGTATGAATACTTTATAGCTGAAAACCCAGAAGGTAAGTATAGTATTTTAAAGTTCTTGATTTTCTAATTATTTTTCCAATAGATTTGGACAGTGGTTAAAAGATTGTAAGCTCTATTGAACAACCTTTAATCTTCCTCATTACCATCCATTGCTATCATGTTAACAAACGTACACTGTATTTGTAGGGCATGCCTTCCTATTTATTCTTCAGATTCAGATTATTTAGCCCTTGAGTACCAGCAATTAATTTAAGACTCTCCCTCCTTTCAGACTATTGGTATAGATAAGGAACAGCAGGCCAGAGATAGGTGACCTTGTAGAAAAACCCTCCCCCTCTAACTGAAATGCTGTTTCTCTTACTTCTCTTACCAGAGCTATCAGTTTTCTCATTTCTAATCAGCATCAAGTAAGCAACTAATAGACCTTTAACAGAAGGGCCTTGGAAATCTACATAATCTGTACCATATGTGTTAAAATAAGTCACATTATCTGGAAAATAATTGAGTAAAAAAAAGCCTGGGAGACGAGCTCTCTTAAGATGATTATTTTTATCTAGTCTTCCACTGACAATAGAAGGACACTGGCTTTTTCTAATCATAACAACCTTGTGCTGCAACTTAAAAGGCTTCACAGGAACTTGTTTGGCTTGTTCATTCAATCTTAGCTTTTAGTTTCAGGATTCTACACTATTACAGTCTAGACCTGATATCAAAACTAACATTGCACTTTCATTTGAAAGGAAGCCTAGTTTGAACCAGAAGCATTTTCACCCTTCAGCTAGAATCACTGTTGAAGTTATAGATGTGAAGAGCAGTAAGAGCAAAAAGTCTTCACATGACATGTTGTTGTGCAATTTTTTTTTGCAAGGTGCCTTCTAAACAGGAAAATAGGAATTGGAATGACTACAAGAACATTCTCTATTTCGTCTGGAAGCTTCAGATAGAGGTGTGAGAAAAGATGTAACTTCACTTGCAATGAAGTGTCTCTCCATTCCTTGTATTTATACTACTGTGTGTTCTGTCTTCACAAGTTCATGATGAAGGAGAGGGTCTGCAGTTGTCTCCTTTAGTCACAGTGCTGTTCTTCAGGTTTGAACCCCTGTCAAAGAACATCCACCACTACTATGATAATGACCTTTAGGTCTCACATTTCATCCTTGGTGTACCAATACAATCTGGGGTGAATACCATCTGGAGCTGTTCCTCATAGTCTTTAAATATTTTTAAAACCTTTGACCTGCTCAACCTAATTAGCAAATACTACTTAAGTATTTAAAGTCTGAAATAATTGGATCTACAGCATTTTAATTTCTCTTCACCATTAATTCACAAATTCAGAACTTGTAGATAAATGAAATGTTAATGTATACAGTGTAGTTTATTTATTCTATTTTGTACTTGGGTGCACCAAGAATACTTATTAATGTTATAATTTACAAGTAAATACCCGTTATAATCAAATGATGTCATTGCACATTAAAAGTTAATAGTTTTTATAAATTTTGACATTATAGGCATTTCAGGCAATGTTTAAGTTTGTTTCAGCCTTGCATTTTATCACTTGGTGCCGCCTCTATACGAGAATGCAAAATGCTTGTGAGTAAAAATAAACGAGTGATGAATTAAATTAATTAGGAAAATGCCTGCAGGTCAGACAAGTAGTATTGAGGGTCGCCTTCCTCGTAGACATCTCAAACAGCAGGGTGACAGCAGGGGAACTAAGGAAAATATTAAAAAGAATGCATGTATAAATATACTGAGAGGCAAAAAACATTTCCATCCTCTTTTTATGCCCTCTTGAGGGAACTCATGCAATATATTCTCAGGTCACTTTTGTTGTACATAACATTTATCTTGAATATAAAAATATTGTGCCAGTGTTCTTTCAGAATCGATGACAGGTGCACAACAAAATCAAGAGCACATGAAGTTTGTACTATGTTATTCTGTGAAAGGAAGGGATGCAGGTGCATGGGACACAATGGAGCCCTATAAAAGCAGCATGTTCATGCGTTCTGCCAGGCTTGTGCAAAATATCATAACTTGTGATCGTGGAGAGGAACTAGGCAATTAGAATGGACAGTGCAGGAATATCACAGCTGATTGCTTATTATCTTAATGTCCATCCAGTAATGATTCTCATTTCTTGCGTGCTGTAAAAATAAGTGGTAGTTATTCAGCTATCAAGCTCATTCTGTAATCAAAATATTTGCAGGCCAGTTACATACAGAGCTGTTCAAAAACGTCTGGCAAGCCGTATCTAGTCCAAAGCCTTATTCATCAATATCTGGTAAAAGCTGGATGCAGAAGATGGCATGCTGTCTTTTTCTTAAACAAACTCAGGGTATAAGTTGAGTTGATCAATATCTGGTAAAAGCTGTCGCAGAAGATGGCACACTGTCTTTATCTTAAACAAACTGAGGGTATAAGTTGAGCTCTGCAGGGGACCAACTTCAAGACTATCGAGAAGATCATGAACTGTGTTGTTGAATGAGACTGTTTTGGTGCAATTAAGTCTCATTTCCTTTTATAACCCATGAGACACCATTATTTGGCATCAGAGTTTTCATGACGTCTGTCCCATCTTAGTCAATTCGTACTAGTGTGCACTGGGCAAGTTTCTTCAACTGTTTCTATGATAAACTAAACCAAGGAATGAAATTTAATTATTTTCCTCACAGAGCTGCATCTCCTTCCCTCTCAATATTTATATGGTACTTTCATAATGTATAAGTACAGTATTGTCATGATCCGGTTCTTTCCAGGCCCTATGCGGACGACACGATCCAGAATTGTGAAGACACAAGGGGAAAAATGGTCATGTAGGAAAAGGGTCTGGAGACAGGGGGCGTGTTCGGGGAGTGCTGGTGATCCGGGGAGGTGTGGCCGAGGCAAACAATCCATGTAAAGTCCAAACGGGAAATCCAACACAAAAGCAAGAGTCCTTAACCAGGCAATCCATCTGGGGGTTAAAACCATGAACCGGGTCGGGACCGGCAAAGGGAGAGGAATCAGGAACTGAAGGTTAAAAACATAACGGAGCCAGACGCAGCAGGACCCGGGCTCTCACGATGCGGAAATCAACGAGAAGCCCCGGATGACGTCTGCATCTGGCTTATAAGGTGGAACAGAAGAGGGGTGGGAAAAAAGAACAGGTGTGGGTAATGGGACAAAACGAGGAAGGGCTGGAGCACCCTTAAGAGGAGGAGTAACGATCGTGACAAGTATATTTATTACTGTATTATTAATTCAACATGCACAGATATAGCAGATGCCATTTTGAGGCATTAAAACACTTCTCAGTGACTTCAGTGGCATTTTACCAGCAATGATTTCATCCATGATCAGCTGCAAAGTAAACTTGATGGCAGTTATGCATATGAATGTGTTGATGTGTGACATTCGTTTAGATTAATATTTTCTCCTCTTGATTGTTCCAGTGGTTTACCAAGTTGTCCTTGCGTTTGATGGTTGTAAACAAAAAAAAATAAATGAATGACCTGTGCCCCTTCTGTTATACCTTCTCATCATTATTTGGCATGCGTTGTTCAACATTTGAACCACAAAACCACCACAAAAATACCAGAGCTACCACCACCATGTGTCACAGCTGGAAGCTTTGTCTCTGTGCTTGCAAAGCAAACATCATGACACCAATGCAAGCGTATCTATTTTCATTTCACAGAGTGGAACATCTCCACTGTGATAACATGGCTTAGGGGACTTTTATACATAAATCAGTCCACCCAATAGATTTTAAGATCCTGGAGGGTTGCTTAATTTGTTTAATATCCATCTATTTTCTAACCATTTATCTATATCTATATACTACATACATACTATAAACTGGTTTTAATTAGTGTTGCTTATATTTAAATTTTTGTTGAAGCCAATACCTTGACTTCTTTCAAAAAATGGCTTGATGCATTTTTCAAATCAGTTGGCTTCTAACTACCAAATGGCCTCTTCTTGTTTGTAACTGTTCTGATATCTTTTGGTTACAGCAGTGGTTCTCAACTGGGGGTACGCATACCTCTGGGGGTACTTCGAGATGTACCAGGGGGCACCTCAGGCATCACATCCAAAATGGCGGATTTTCATGTGCTTCGTTTTTAGTCAGATATTTATTAGCTAATTCTGAAATAATTAAGATTCTAAATGATATATGTGGATATGATATATGATTATTTTTTTATTCCACTATAATACGGCACATACATACATGCAAAAAAAAAAGAAAAACACCCCTTTCTTAGCGTTCTACGCCTACAATAATCTTAGGAGGTACCTGAGGACCTGGCCGACCCTCCAGGGGGTACCTCAGCAAAAAAGGTTGAGAACCACTGGGTTACAGTATAATATATAATCAACAATTGTCAACTACCTGAAATTCACCTGAAAGAAGAAAGTCTGATGTGAATCCCCAAAAATGGGAAGAGCCTTTTCAAAGAAATGTATGCTACTAAGTATACTATTTGACCATTATGCAGTCAAAAGTTCAATGACTGAGAAAAATACCCATCCATTACTTAAACATTATGATCCTTTTATTTTATTCATATATGTTTCATTCTCCTATAATTTGACATATTTGCATTCTTAACATTCTTTACATTCTTTCTTTGATGGTAGATACTCCTTTGAAGGTAGCATAAATCAAATATTGCTACAATGGATTTCTCACCAAATCTAAAAGAAAATAAAGGCTGTATGTGACTATAAGAATATTTTTAATTCTACGCAATACGTCTGCTTGTCTGCACATTCTAGTGTGTATTGTGAAGAGCAACAGAAAATACTATTAGTACTACAACTTTAACATGGCTATTTCCATATTCATCCATTGCCTTTGTTTAACACATCCATCAATACTAAAAGATTTTTAAAATCATACAGTTAGTAACAGAGTTTAAATGAATCCACTATTTTTGTGAAACTTCCCTTTCACAGGGCATTTGAAAGGGAATTGTGTTTCGGCATTAAAAAAGCAAACTTCTTTTTAGAGGCGTCTTAAATCAAAAAGAGGTGAGTTCAGTTCCAGCTATACTCAATATTTATGACGTTCCTTGGCGTTTATTATGAGAAATCATATTTACACCTCTAGACTCCCAACATTTTTTCCACAATATGAGGACCATGTGGAATCACTGAGAGCCAGTAGATCTGGCATCAAACAGTATAATATTCACACATAAATAATAACAAAAACTATTCTTACAATTAATCCAAGTAAGAACTGTGGGACTTGTATTTGTGTTGTGCTTGGTATCACAATTTACAATGATAAGTTCATATTCTTTTAATGTTTGTGTAATTAATAAAGACATTTATTTCAATTGTATACTATATAAAATACAAAATATTCAAAGTGATATTTTTACACATCTTTCAAAATGAATCTTCAGTAAATTAACTTCGCAAAACACACTTCAAAGCTTTTATATAACAGGCAAGAAAACTTGGAACTTGATAATCTTGACCAGTTTTTTACCACTTTCAAGAATGCATCACAAAGGCAATTAATTTGACATGTTTTGTTTTAATGGTCAGCTCTTTGATTTTTAGCCCACCCAGGAGAAAGAGATTTTAAGCTTCATGCTTTGCCTCCCTTATGGGGTTCATGTAACAAATACCTGTCCTTCTTGTGTGGTTAATTTTTCAGTTAAAGTAATACCATTGTGGAAGAATAAAGTGCCTTTGCACTATACAGACCTTCCTGATCTTAGTTTTAGGGACTAAAGGCTGCATAAATATTCAGCACACTTTAATGAGGTAAACTTTTCAAATTAATTTGCCAAAGATACACTAGAAATACCAACAAAACCACTAGCTCAATATATTGTAAACATTAAAACATTTATATGAAATGTCCAATTACATATCTCCATGCATGTATTACAGTAAATCATATACATATGAGTTACTCTGTATTACAGCAAAGAAAATATTGGTAGTATTGTAAAGTATTGTAAATGTTTATGTGTATTTTGTGTGAGTTATTAAATTAATTAAAATATTTTTAATAAAAATATTAAAATTGAGACTATGCCAAATGTTAAATGTAATATTATAGGCTATGTAAGACAATTAGATATTCCCTCTATATTAGGTCATATTACTTCTAAACTGACAAGCTCATACCAGTGGTAGATAACAGACTGGACACAAATGCAGATGTTTTGTTATTTATATAAGTTTTTATGTAGATTGAATGAGAATAACATCATTAAAGAATATATTTGTGCACAGCTAAAAGTTATATACACAGGACAAATGGGAGGTTTTCTTATTTTCATGCTTGTCAGCACAGATCTTTAGACAAACTGTTGAACTGTTGGGGCTATCAGTGTGATTTACTTGTAGGATAACAAAAGCAATGATTAAATCAACACTGTCATGCTCTAACACCCTCTAAATCATTAACTGATTAATTGGGAGGAACATATTAATTTACATTACAGTAATCTTTTCAGTCTTAATGTAATGTCTCATTTTAATCTTAATAGAAGGATAATAACTGATTACATACAAAAATGTATTGTGAGCCCATGTGTATTTGTTACAAATATACTAAATATATAAATATGGCCAAATTCTCAATATCTAATTAATGATGAGATGTTACATTAGTGTTTTGTAACCAGGGTTTTTTTTTTAATTTACATTATAGCACTCCAAATTAAGCACAATTTTATTTTTTTTAAATGTAGGAAATTTAAATGTAGGAAAATACTCTTTCACAGTTTAGAATCTAAACAAACCCCTGGAAGTATTTTTAAATAACTTGGAATACTGTTATTAAAGCGCCTGTTGAAACAAAATTAAGAAAAATGCTATATGTAATATATGTAATCGTTTTAACATCAGTTAGAATAGTATGGTTATATAGGCTCTCGTTTCCCTTTAGTTTTTTATGTTAAATTTTTCGCTCTTAATTAGTAGGTATATCTTCACTTTTTTTGTTACGTTTCGTTTTAACAGTTCGATAAAGAAACTAACACTAATGAAGTCACGCATTGTGGTAATCAGATCATTATTTTTTATTGTGATATTTAATTGTAATTGTAATTGTGATGGGTTTGCTCATATTTAAATAAAATGTTGCTTTGGTAACAACTTTATAGCTCATATTACCCAGTGACCTTTAGTGGACTAATGTCTTATTTTAGATTTTGTTTCGGAAATGTTACATAAACCGACGTGCTAGAGGTCAGAATTGACTATTTTTCGTTTATTTAGCGGTATGAACTTTTTCACAGCACAGCTCAACCTCAGTATGAGACGTAGCTATCAACAGCTAAGTTAAACTACTCCGTAAATCCCTATAGCTCTGCACTTAGGGATCCCCGTAAGTCCTGATGTTTTGGCTTTGCAAAGAGTAGGTTAGTGGGGCAGCAATGGGAAATGACATTAGAAACAAAATCCTGGTTTGGGGATCCTGAGTATCTATTACACTTGAATTTCCGTAGGCGCCAGAGGGTATTTGAGAACTCCTTCGCAAGGTCCCCGTGGGGAAGGACTTGTGCTGAAAGTTGGGGATCCCTTAACTCTCAAGACGGGACCGTTTCTACTCAGATGAGCATTTATGTGACTCATTTATAAGGCCGCAAAAATCCAAAAACAAAATCACGCGGTCTTTTACAGGTGTAAATTTTTTTTAAAAAAACTTGCTAACCGGTTGGTTGATCGAGATGTTGTCTGCTCAGATCTACCGTACAGGTTTTAATAGAAGGCGGTAGTCCCCGGCAGGTGTAGCCTACATCACGTTGTCTTTACAGAAATACGAACCTAGTTAGCAGGTTACGCAGTTCTTCAACTGTAATGCGATCACCCTAAAACTAAAAAATAAACACCCCAGATCAATAATGGCATAAAATTAACAACACTAAATTTACATCTACTACTACTAATAATAATAATCATAATAATAAATGTATGTAAGTTTGAATTAGTCTTGTTAATGTGCATTACAAGAAATAAATTATAAGAATCAGGATTACACACTCAACATGTTGCGATACTGGTAAAATGTTATTTTGAGCTCTTGGAATCACCATCTTATCTGTAGGTAAGAGTAAACCTGAGTTAGTACTGTAGGTCCATAAAAGCATAAATGATTTAGGAGAAGGACATTAGAGAATGGTCGTGGGAAGTCTAATGAGCTGCTTCATGAAGCTTGTAACCTCTGCAGAATTCTTCAGTAATGATATAGTTACACCGGGTACTGATATCATCTGAAGACGTGTGGGCAGTGGGATGTCAGGACATTTATAATGCCGGGTCTTTTCTAAATCTTGAGGGGAAATGTATTATCTTTGTGAACAAAACGAATTCTATCCAATATTGAATAAACTGTGTGAACTTAAATTTCTGAGAACTGTTAAAGTGGTAAATGGCCACTTATGCACAGATTATCATAATGCGTCACTCATGTATCAATCAGGGCTGATTTATGAATTGTGCTGGAGAAAACGGGAATATGCCTAAATACAGATTTGGGGAGCAGTTTAAATGTGCCCGAATACAATGCAATTCGCAAACGAGAATATACCTATACAGGTGCTGAGAGCGGCACAATCAGGAACGACACAACAATCAACAACTCAAACAGTAAGACAAAAAAAATTAATTTGTATGGAACAAAAATGCTGTTTTTCGTGAAACCCAGACAAAGTGAAATGTCTCGAATATACAGTATGTTTTTGAGTGTACACTACTCTCAGTGCGGTCCGCAATATGTAAACATACAAACTGACTCCACTCTGTATCAGAATAAGTAATTTCTGCTGTATATCTACATCTATTTACTACTAGTATTCGTATGTGTACAAGCATATACAACTTGATTGCAATAGAAGTCAAACTTATCTTACTATAATAACAAAAAATCATATTAAAAGCGTGTACGCTATGGTGTGGATTGTAATTTTGTATGAAGAAAGGCCAGAAACACGGCCTTGCCAGCAGCTGTAAGTTTTAGATTTGTGGATCGCCTCCCTGAGACTTGAGCCGTCCGTACAGAGACGAGGGTAAAGTGGTCCATTAATAGCTGCGGTAGTATGACAATGGAGAAGGAGTTGTGATACACTAAAACGAAAACAAAAACTTTACATGGGAGAGCCGATTTTAGTCTTCGGCGAGAAAATATCTCTTTTTACCGCAAGTACCCGCTTACCTGCTCCGTATATATAATTATCAACATGCTCCACCCCGACGAATGTAAAAAATGTCTAAAGACAGCGCGAAGCAAGTAGGAAATAATTGCGGATTGATATAAATAAAGCGATGCAAACCCAAAAACAGATACAATCAAAAAAACGTTGTAAACTATATGTAATGCCTATGTATTGTTTTCTAATCAGGTTAAATATCTTAACATACATGAGCTTCAATAAGTATCCTAAGCCTGTGTTAGATAAAACACCTCACTAGATAGGTCTGCAATTCCACACGTCTTTTTTTCTTAGGAGCTCCAATAGAACATGCTCTATAGAGACATATCCCATTGTTATCTTTTTTATTTATGTGTTGTTAACAGTACGCATGCAAAGATTCCTGAAATTCCTCCCAATATTCTATTCCTATGAAGAACTAAAACAGATTTTAGGCTAAAGAAAGACAAAAAATACGATTCTACCATGAACAGGTGTTTCAAGCTCTGTAAGGCAAAACCATCCCAAGCGAAAAAGCACCTTGATACTTGGTCACTTAAGTGCACCCACTGCAGGAGGTAAGAGTATATTTAGGAGTATTTCTAGGAGCAACTTATTATTATTACATCTCTTTGATAGGTTTCATACCGACATTTTTGCAGTTTGCAATCTGTGAAACGCAGCGGACTTGGATACTAGGTTATGTTCAGTTACTGCAGCACCGTTAACTTCAAATACTTGATGTGAGCTCAATATTTTAAAACAAATATATACAGTATATAATCCCCATCAGTTAGAAGAAGGAAATAAATAATTAGAAAAAGCTAAAAATGAGTTACTTAATGCATGGAACATTGTTTATTATACAAAATACGATAAAGCAAACAAAAAAATGTGCTTATTTTTTCGAAATGTCTTAACCATTTAATTGAATTAGTCATTTCATTTAACCTTATTTTTTTCATCCAAAAAATGAATTTAAAAACAAAACATTTTTTTTTCTGGGTGAACTGATCGATCAGTTATCGTTATCGTTTATTATATCCATGCATGGATTTAGTCTTTTCCTAAGCTTTTTTATTTTTGTTTTTTAATAACATTTACGTCATTTTACATATCTTATTGTTATTCTCTTATTAACAGAAATATTTCATCCTTTTTCTTACAGAGGAAGCCATATTAAAAGTATTATGAATTTTATTGTAATCATTTTCTGAAATGTATCTGGGATATTCAGAAAAGCCTTACAGTATGCAGGTTTATAAAGAAATAACAGCCTTTTCGTTCCTACAAGTTCGATTCCAGTGCCTTGGGGCCCTGTTGAATTCTGTTATTTTCAAACACGTGTTGCTTAATAACCCATTATTTACTTACAATTTCAAATTAGCATTGTTTCTCTGTTGTTGTTTTCTTTCGTGCAACTTCGTGCAACAGCCAGCCTATCTGTCCTGAGAAATACATACTGTATGTTTGGCACCCACCCCCTCACTAGTAGTCACGCCCCTGCACATCCGAGATAAATTGACAGTTCGCAAAAAGAGGTTTCCAGAGCCTTATTTTAAACACTGCTCATGAATGTTTTCCAGAGCAAAACCGGTTTGCCATCCTTCGTCCTTTGAGCAACACTGATTTACCGTGCAGCTAGCTAGAACAGCTTTGTTGTGAAAATGTCCACGGGATCCATCAGTGACGTTGACGATCTTCATGAAACAGACCTGGCCGAGTGTGACATCCTCAAACTGGGGTCTGGCAAAGACTCAGGGACCTCTAACGAAAGTACAGAGGAGAGCTCAAACTGTGAGAGTGGTTCACTTACAAAGGCTAGGGGCGCTTCAGGAAAAAAGCGAAAAGCATCGTCCAGGAAAATTTCTTTGAATGGAGTGGCGCATGAGGGTAAACAGGTTCAGAGAAACGCTGCCAACGCCAGGGAGAGGGCCAGGATGCGCGTTTTGAGTAAAGCCTTTTCCAGGCTGAAGACTACTTTACCGTGGGTACCGCCGGACACCAAGCTATCAAAACTGGACACCCTGAGACTGGCATCAAGCTATATAGCCCACTTGAGACAAATCCTGGCCAACGATAAGTATGACAATGGGTACATACACCCAGTCAATTTGGTAAGTAGGAGTTACCTTACGCTTTCACTGAAAGCACATAAAATGTAATTCTACATGCTGTATTTCATGCGCAGGATCTCTACAATCTAGTCAAAAACTGTGTTTCTCTTTTGTTGTTGAAATTTCGTTGTCTATGCCCAACTCTCATTTATGTAAAAGGAGTAATGAGAATAGATGTTTCCTTCTTTTTCAGGCAATTCACTCATACCATTTTTCTTTCTCGGTTTTTAACTGCTCCGAGGATTGTCGGTTCTGGAGAAAAAAATATTTGCACTGACTTGCTCCCTACCACGCAGGCGAAGGCCAAATAAAAACGATTTAAAAATCTTTTTCCAGGGACCATGTCATGAGGACGTAGTGTAACTGTTTAGAGCTCGCAAAACATACGTCTTTGATTTCTGTATCCATATAGTGCCGCAGATCATAATCAAAGATGGACATCCTTCCCGGTTCTGTAACGCAGTAGCCTGCATTATCTTTAAAACACTATGAAAAAAGTACATTTCACTATTTAATCTAACTCTTGTCACTAAGTATTCTTTTTGTATTTCTGTATGTGGTGGGTAACACCGTTGCCACATTGTAGCTTACGATATATTCACTTTGGTGTAGTTGAAGTGCAAAAAGAAAACGTATAAAAACGGAAACAATGTTGTAGTTTGTCTTGTATTTCATTAATATTATTTTTTTCAGACATGGCCCTTCATGGTTGCTGGAAAACCAGAAAATGAACTGAAAGAAGTTTTGAATACATCACGATTGTGTGGAACTACAGCCTCTTGATTCGACGGTTGGACATGTCCAAAATGGGCTTCAAGAAGAAAAGAAATGTGAGAAAAACTTTTGCTCTTAAGAAGATATTTTACAAATTCAGACACGAGAGGGGACCAAATCTTCAATTCATTCCTCTGGAAAAACAAGTTATTTAAAGTATGCTGACTTTATGTTCGCCTTGCTGGTTCAAGTGCTGTTTAATGTTTTATTTGTATCATGCTAAAATGATTTATAAAGAGTTTGTTGTCATATAGCTGCAAATACATCTATAGGTGACTTTGATAGTCATTGCTGTACAAAAGAAGACATAACTATATTTTCTCCAGCCGCGTTTTTTATATAATTCTTGTAAATAAACATTTTCAAATATTCAGAATCATCCACATGAATTTCATTATTGCTTTTTGCTAGTGAAAAGAATATTCTAGTGTTCTTTCTGAAATCGCTGGTTACAAAATATAGTCTCCAAATCACCTATAGGGAAGAAGACACCAAAAACAATTCCAGAGAAGAAACCGATAACGTTGTTTATTGTTTTTAACTCGCTTAAACAAACTAATGATTCTGTTCTAATAGTTCCTTAGTAAAAAAAACAAACACATGCTATCAGTTTCTACTTCTGCATTTCCGAATAAAAAATAAATGGGTTTAATTAATAAATGGAACTTTAACCGCCAGGAAGTGTAACAGTTTTACATGTGGTATAAATACCTTCGAATAATATTTTTTCCTTATATGAACATAAAGTAAAAATATTGTGGCATTGATAATACAGTAATCATTAATAAGAACAATCACAATACTTTGTTGTTCCGCTTGTATGCAATATCGTCAAAAGTTCCAAAAAGCATACCCTTTGAAAGAATTAGAAAGAAAACGTGTACATTGCTTATTTATTTTATTAACTGGTATACGCAAGCTGACATAAAAAGTGCTAAAAGCTGGTATGTTTTAAGCTGCCAAATATTATAGTTTTGAGCTACGCACCAGATCTGACACACTTGTTTAAATCTTAGGGTTATGACCGCACTGTTTATATAATGCAGACAGTTATTTATGCAGAAGGTTACTCCTTAGAACGTGGATTTATAGGGACAAACAAACATAGATATTCAGTAAACCCTTGTCGGCAAATTATCGTGCAGCCTATTAAATAGCCTACGCAAAGTAAATTGAACTTCTAAAGTCGGAATCTAAAAAGAAGGCATATTTATTAAAATATAAATATGTAGGAGATACTCCTCCATACGTGTTAGTATTATATCCAATTTGCTCACATATTCTGTTTTCCATCTTTTCAACCCCAATTAGCTGCTACTGTTAGAAAATAATTGTAATCGACAATTAAAAAAACAAACATTCTGAAGTACGAATTCCTGAATAATATTCTAAACAATTTTGAACACAAGGGCTGCACTGAAAAATCATTCACAATACATTTAATAATTTATTGACTGTTAACTTGTTCTATTTGCAAAAACATCTGTCAACAAAGTACAATAGAACATTTTTCAGAAACTCTTATGTGCATCTTAGCCATGGAAATACATCTAGGACTTTTAAAAGAAAAATATTGAGTCAGTCTTCACTTTCACATGCTTAATGAGAATCAGAAAAGTTAGAATTTGAAATAAAGATATCTTAATTAAAGGTTAACATACGTAAAGTACCAAAATTAAATAGGAAATTAAAAAAGCATTTATAAAAAACATTGATCTTTGGTATTCTAAAATGTAAAAAACGCATTACATCAATAAAATGTCATAAGTTTTTGATATTACACATCTTGCATTTTTTCTCTGAGGAAATGCTTAGAGAAGTTGCTTAAAGGTTGCATTAATATAGCAAGGTGTTGTGGAACTGAAACGTACAAATAAGAAACCCAACAGCAAAACAAAGCAATAAGTAAGTGTGAAAGCCTTAAAATGTGTTTTGTAATTTTTCTCATTACCAACAAGTTTCTGGTTTGTAACACTGTTTCAGTAACTTCAATTAATCTGGTACTTCTGCCAAGCCTCTTGAAGACACAGAAGTGCAGTTATCCTTATCTGGATACCAAATGACTGGCTTTTTATACTATTTAGCAGATGGAAAAAGGTCATTTGGAGAGTATTGTCTTGGGAATATATATATATATATTACCAACTTTAATAAAGAAATCATAAATGTTTTACAAATCCTGCGGCCTAGTACTCCTGACTAAACCAGTGCCTTTTAAAGCTCAAAATGGTACAGAAATATTTTAACATCATAGTTATGTGGGTTTTCTCATTAATTCAACAGGCTTAAATAAGATTTTCAGTGTAATATCAGTTTACTTTGAGTACCTTGGTAGGTTTTCCAAGAAGTGCATCTTCATGAAGGGAGTAAAAAAAGTAATTTTAAGCATTCCATTCCTGCAGATAATATTCAAATATGTTCAGACAAGACAGATCAGAGAAAGTTAAAACAATCTATAAAAGTTTACTTATGTAAAAAGTTTCCTTCTAATTCAGTTCCCTGAAGCACCATATACTGTAGATAATACTTTTTCTTCACTATTGTGGACACCACCCATGGCTGTTCTTTTTGAAAGTACAGTCATAAAGGCTTTATCAAAACGTTTGGCTGTCATGGCTGCCAAGTTCAAGATATGCCCAAAAAACATTGTCAGGAAGAACAATAAAACAGTTCATGAGATAATAGTTCACAAATAGTTCATTATTTGAGTGTCTGAATATTAAGATGATTTGGGGTGAAAATGAATTGGGTTCATGAGTTAATTATTAAACAGTACAATTGTGAAGATATTTTACTGTGGTGAATTAGGCAACACCACACTGGATCTGGGTGTCCACCGAATGAGTAAAGGAGCAGTAACACATTTATGAGTGGCATAATTTCTCATCGTAACGCCAGATGAGCAATATGATTACATCAGAGGGTTTTGGAAATGTCACATAGGCTTTGAATTTCTGTGAAAATCTGGCTGAATTGATAGTTTCCACAGTGAAGAGTGAGAACCTAGGAATGTTGTGAGATACATTCAGCCGTAGAACTTCCTGTTGTAAGTTCCACACCCTATACATCACCCTGCGATATGGCAAGCAGCTACATCATCCTGGCCAGACCACCAGTGAGAAAATAAACTTGGATGCCTTACCCAGGGACAGCTGCATGACTGCTTGGGATCTGTAAAATGTTGTGCTGTAGGAGGATGGTCATTAATGAGATAGAAAGCAAAAATTCCCATGGATAGAAGAGATGGTTAATTGTTTTGTTGGATCCCTGCCCAAACAGCTTCAGATCCTGAGTCCTGAAAGAACACTTACATATAGCTGTATTCAGTTAGATCAGTTTAATTTCAGTTCAACAGTTTAACAGACTGAGCTATAATTAACACAGAGGGGAAAGTTTGCAGTTTGAAACAAAGAGGACAAATTCTAAATGTTTCACTCAGAAAATAGTCTTATTTACATGATGCCTTTTATTTTTAAGCAGTCATTGAAACATAAGAGGTGGAAGAAAGATTAGACAGTTTAAAAGTTCTGATAAGAGTTGCATAAACTCCTACAGTAACAATGAACTTTACTAGCACTATTAGCTCCATGAGAACTATAGGCATGTACTGTAATTCTTTAATCCAAAGGAGTTGGTTTAGTTTCAAACTCAGAAATGAAAGGTAATGGATTAAGCAATAAAAAGAGAAAAGAAAACATGTTTTCATTAACAATATGCTTCTCTCCTCACTTCCTCACCGTGGCCCTCAATAAACATAGAAATGTATGAAACTAAAGAACGTGCCACATCAGAATCTATCACGTTCCACTGCAGTGTTCATTATTATGAAATTTAAGGCTACTAGTATAGTTGCAGCCCTGTCAGGAGGAGGAAAGGCCAAACGATGAAAAGAGGCAACTTGAATTTGCCAAACCATATCTGGATAACAGCCGGAACCCTGTCTTTATGCGCAGAGGATATGATAATTTTACTTTTTGGACATGTCATCACCATTACATTTTGCATCATGTTTGGGGAAGCTCATGCTGAGAAAACCTCTGTGAAATCTAAAGGGACTTACTGTGTTTTGGGTTTATTTTGTATCTTTGAAACTTTGAGTCTTCAATCATAAATTCCATCATGTACCAAGAACATTTGGTTCCACACCTGGCTCCAGCATAGCATTCCAGTGTGACAATGATCCAAAACATGAACCCAAGTTAACAAAGAAGTGGTTAACTGCACACAAAAGAAATGTTTTAAGCTAGCCTTCTTAGTCTCCAAAATCTCAAATCAAACTGATTTGAAAAAAAAAGTAGTTTGAACAAAACAACAGTTCACAAATGGAACCCAAATGCACTATAGATCTTCTTTAATTTTGCCTAAAGTAATGGACAACAGAAATCCACATTCAGAAGTTTCAGAACCTCATATCACACTACAGGTGGCATTGTGTCAGTACCAAAAAGTATATTTAGTAGTATATTTGTCAGAGGAGGGTTCACAAAATACTAACTACACAGGTGTGGGTAAATATATCCTTCTGTTTTCTGGAATTTATTTAATTCTGACAAATGACTCAATATCCTATGTTCTGAAGATTACACTATAACCTTTTGTGTTATTAAAGCGAGATATTATCCAATCTGTAAGTCTTTCGATTAAATCTTTCTAGAATATTATGTAACATTTGTGTTTGTGTATACATACATTACTGTGGTAAACATAATGTAAAGGTTCTGTTTCTTTTTTCTTCCCACTGACATTATATTCTGCTTCAGACTGTTATCTTCATTATAAACCAAAATAAAGATTCGACTTTGCAGAAATGGTCCGTGTGCAGTAAATGAGGTTTCTTAGGCAGATAGGCTCCACACATTCTTGAGTTGGTGAGCTCCTTTAAAGTAAGATCAGGATGTGCAGGAGCACTTTCTATATTTTATTTCCTCTATGAGTATCACATTCCAGGAACTATGTATGATTGCCCTACAATCTATCCATATTACTTTTGCTTTCCAGTTTTTATTTGATCATTATGTACAGTGTCCTTGGGTTTGGACAGGTGCTTAACAAATAACATTTCTTCTTCTTGTTATAAGTGTAGCTTGGTATTACAGGACAGCTATAGGCACCATTGATTCCTTTTGAAGCATTAGCCAAGAAAAGACTTCAGAGAGTGTCCAAAATTCATGTTTCAAAATGTATTATTACTGGATAAACTGATAGACTTGTCCCATGAATCAGTGTAGTAACTGTCTACGAAAACATCCATCCATCACTTTTCTAACCGATTTATCCAATTTAAGGTTGCAGGGGAGCCGGTTGACTATCTTGGCTTGTCAGGCAGGGTGCACCCTTAATAGGACACCAGTCTAGTGCAGGGCACACAGAGAAAAACATGCACATACTCGCACCAGAGCCAGTTTTTCCAGAAGCCAATTAATCTACCTCTATGTTTTTGGACTGAGAAGAGACCAGAGCACTCAACAAAAACCCAAGCAAACACATGGAGGATATACAAACTCCATGCAGATAGCACCTAAGAAATTAAATCCAGGGCCCAAGCGCTGAGAGAAAGCAATGCTAACCACTGCTCCACCATGTTGGCCATCAATGAAAACATCATCTCCTGTAATTTGACAATTTGTAATATATTAGACCCTGAAATTATTTTTACGCGGGTATAAAACAAATATCAGCAGCTATATCACCCTGCAAATCACAACTAGCAGCCCACTGAAGCTAAGCAGGTGTGAGCCTGGCCAGTACCTGGATGGGAGACCTCCCAGGAAAAACTAAGGTTGCTGCTGGAAGAGGTATTAGTGGAGCCAGCAGGGGGTGCTCACTCTGTGGTCTGTGGGGGTCCTAATGCCCCAGTATAGTGACAGGGACACTATACTGTAAAAAGGTGCCATCCTTCGGATGAGATGTAAAAGTTGAGGTTTTATGAGGTTGTAACTCTCTGTGGTAATTAAAAATCCCAAGGAATTTCTTGAAAAGAGTGGGGTGTAACCCTGGAGTCCCATTGGACTTTACTAATCGTGGCCTCCTAATAATCCAATAATCTATGAATTGGCTTCATAACTCTGTTCTTCTCCCCACTAATAGCTAGTGTGTGGAGTGTCCGGAAAAGCGCTATGTAAATGTAAGCAATTACTATTATTATAAACCAAATATATTGTTTATCTTTCTGAATTTTGAAATTTGTCTTTTTGTTACAAAAATCTATTCAGTAGAAAATGTATAAATCACATTTCACACTTCCTAATGTAAACCACTCATCTCTATATTGGCAAAACCTTCCAAAGTTTTAGCAAACTCCCTCTATCAGTTCAGCAGTGTTACTTTATGAATTTAACATAAAAGAAACAAAACACAAGGGACAATGTAGTGCTCCCTCTAGTGGATATGTATTAATCTTGCTCAGATTCAGCAAGCTTTGTGTGACAGATGAGTTGCTAAAACAATAACAATTAACAAAATATTCAGCATGAAATTTATTATATTATCTCAGACTGTTACAGATGTCAGATGTCAGAGTGGTCAGGATATCTTGCCTATTGCTGACTATTACCCTTCTCTTACCTTATCAGATACTCAGCCTTTGGCTCCCAGTAGCATAGTACTTTGGAGTATGGTTCTCAGTAGGTGATGTAGTGTTGTTTGTCTTTTGCTGTAATTAAGTTGACTTTGATTTGTGGTGTTTTAGTTGTGCTGTCCCAAAACTGACTTTGGAATAGCGGATCAAAGCACGAAGCTTCAAGACTGGCTGGCTGGCTTAGAGGGCTCTTCTCTGGGTTTAGCACTTGACTCATCAGAGCCTTATAGTGGAAGGAGTTCAAGTCACTGGTTTGTAGGTGCTGCCAATATTTTATTGCTCTCATCTGTCTGTTGATTAGCACTGGGTTTCATCCTAATTGAGCCCTGCATGCATTGTTACTCACTTTTCTCAGCAAATAAGATATAATATTTTACAAATGTGCATGCAATAATAAAAAATATTACACTTAGTACATTGATCCTGCACATACACACAACTGTAAATTTTAAAGGATTTTGTTTTTTATTTTTAGTGCTTCCAACACTAAACACTTCAGTTATCATATTTAGTTCTGTCTATTGCCAAACATTAATCCAGAAGGTAAATATGAAGGTGTTATTGAAATGCATTATGTGTTTTGGGCCCGTAAAACGCCATATGTATAATAATAATTACTGAACTGAGTGAAGAAGCAAATTCATAGATGGGGATTATTTGGAGGCCACGATGCATAAGGGCCAATGGGAAATTTGTCCAGGACGCCAGGGTAACACCCCTTCTCTTTTCGAGAAACATCCTGGGATTTTTAATGACCACAGAGAGTCAGGACCTTTGTTTTACATCTCATCCGAAGGACGGCACCTTTTTTTTACAGTATAGTGTCCCCATCACTATACTGGGGCATTGGGACCCATACAGACCACAAGGTGAGCACTCCCTGCTGGACCCACTTACACCTCTTCCAGCAGCAACCTTAGTTTTTCCAAAGTTGTCTCTCATCCAGGTACTGACCAGGCTCACACCTGCTTAACTGCAGTGGGCTGTTAGTTGTGAGTTGCAGGGTGATATGGTTGCTGTCTGCCTTCTTAGGTGCTGCTGGCTTCTTGGCCTTCTTGAGACTCTTTCACATTTTCACATGGACTTAATTTAGACTAGTTTATAAAGGGACCCATGGATGTAGCTGGTGTTGAGTTGATGTAGGGCAAGCCTTTGCTTGGTGTTCACAAGAGTTGGTTTATTGGGCACCAAAGACTTTATTAAGTCCATTATGATTTAGCCACTAGCTATATCACCCCTGCAGCTCACAACTGACCACCCCTGACTCTAAGCAGACGCAATCCCACACAGTACCTGGATGAGAGGTGTCCTGTAGGGGGCACTCCCCCTGCAGTCTGTGTGGGTCCTCATGCCCCAGTATAATGATGGGGCACTATACTGTAAAAAGGCGCTGTCCTTTTGGATGAGATGTAAAACTGTGGTCCTGACTCTCTGATGTCATTAAAAATCCCAGGGCAAGTCTCAAAAAGAGTAGAGGTGTTACCCCAGCATCCATGCCAAATTTCCCATTGGCCTTTACCAATCATGGCCTCCTAATAATCCATAGCTATGAACTGGCTTCATCACTCTGTTCTCCTCCTCACTGATAGCTGATGTATGGTGAGCATTCTGGCACACTTTGGCAGCCTTCGCATAATCCACCACATTTTGGTGGTGGTGGAGGGGAGTCCCCATTACCTGTAAAGTGCTTTGAGGGGAGTGTCCAGAAAACTGCTTTATAAGTGTAAGGATTATTTATTTATGATTTCCATGTTCTCACACCTCACAAACCACATGTTTAGAGGGTAGCATGGCACTAATTCTTAATAACAATTCTTAGTAATAGATAGCAAAGGAACAAGTGATAGGTTTATTCCATGCTGAAAAAAAGAAGAAAGAAAACACAACGTTTCGGCCAAAACTTCTTATTTTTTTCAGCATGGAATAAACCTATCACTTGTTCCTTTGCAGCCTACACATGCCGATGCAGCTACACACCTGAACTACTTAGTAATAGATATATGAGACATTTACAAAACATTTGTCTTTTGATCAAGTCAGTAGGCTTTTAAAATGAATTTCAGAATTTCCTACAGGATATCGGCTACGCCTCCTTGTAAAAAAGTAGTTGCTACGACATTACCTAAATTTCAACACAAGGTGGAGCTAGAGAATTTTGTACATTAAATGTGCAGATAAATATAAAACACTAAATTGCAATGGATTTGCTGTAGTTAATGACAAGCCTTTGCTATTCAAACAAATAAAAAAAAAGACAGCCATCTTTTTTATCACATAAAACAGTATTTCCTGAAGGAAAAAAATTAATAGCCCCTAAGTTTCTTTAAGGACTGACATCCAGTACTGCAACAAATACATAGAAAAATACATATTGAAGAACTACTTAAAGCTTATCTAGTAGTAGGTTACTAGAGGCAATATAGTCAAGTAAATCTGTGATGTGCTGCAGGATAGCTGAAAGTCTATTATACATCTTGTGCAAAATTTAAAAACAAAATGTTTTTAAAAAATAAAACGTCCATGCTTGCGCTTCAACAAACTGTAAAGGCTAACAGTTTGTGGGGATCCACATACACCTTCTTAAAATTACCCATATCCATTGACATCTTTTCAAAATCTGATGCAGATAGCTAATGAATGCTTTTGTCTTTTCCAGGCTTGATTATTGCAATGCAGTGTCTGCTGGTGTATCCAAACATGTCCTTAACATGTCGCAGCATGTTGAGAAGTTGGTTGCACAGATCGTGACTAAAGCAAAAAATGTATGAGCATAATTACACTTTAGTTTCATTGCACTGGCTCCGTGTCAGAGTTTGAATGAAATTTAAAATACTGATGCAAACGTTTGAACAGTCTGGCTCCTGACTATATCAGTGATCTGCTAACCCCCTATACACCTGTATGTCATCAGCACTCAGTTCAGTTGCCAAAACAAGTGAACTTTGGGAGACAGCCTGTCGTGCTGCTCCAGTGCTGTGGAATAATCTCCCAGGTCATGTCAGACCTTGTACACAAGTCAGCCCTTTACAACTCTTCAAACTGAACACACTTGAACTTCTAATGCTATTTACTGCACTAATTTGTGCATGACTGTCTCTTTTGTTGTTCATTTTACAATAAAGCAGCTAGAGGTTGTATATCATGAAATATTTATTTCAACCACAAAAATCACTGCAATTCCTTGTATGATGTTTTCAAAGATGCAGTCCCGTACTGTAGATGTCACTAGACCTTTCTTGTAAGTGCGAAAAACAAAGAGTTGGCTGCCATTATCTGTTATTGTACAGTATATAAATAAATTTTGGATATTATAAAATATTTTTTTTTGTGCCATTTAGGCTGAACTTCTCAGGTACCTCGTTCCTAACAGGTATATTTCTGTTAACAAGAAATACTTCTTAATGAACAGAATTCATTGTGTGGTTATCACACAAGTAATTTTTCTATTACAGACATTTTTAAAGAATAGTGTTGCATAAAGTATGAGAATTGTCATAGTACAACAACACATTCTAAAATAGTTCAAAGAAGGGCACATTTTTCTTAATAGCTAGTACAATAAAATACAAGAGCAGTAGTTTTATATTCAATGTGGTGATCCCTGGATAGCTTTTTTTCTGATTAATCAACCTCCAAAACAATTAAATAATTGCTATAGTTTGTAGTTTAGAGACATAAATAGATTGATTTTCTTACCATTTATAAATGTGAATATGTGTGATTTTCTTTTTTGTTGTTGTTTTTTTCATGTGTAAATTACAAACAGAACTGGCGTCCCAGTTTCAGGGAAAGAAATGGTTTACCTTTTCAAGAAAAGTTTTACAGTGCGATGTTTATGATTGATTCATTGCAGTTTTATGAATTGAAACTTCTTTAAACTTAAGATGTGCAGACAGAGAGAAGATCGTAGTGTTTCTACACACAGTCAGCACAGGTAATCTATTAATTTAATGATTTACATAATTTCTGATCATGTACAATATAACTGTGTTAAAAATGTAATAGAGGTGTCTCCTTTTTAACTTCACTTTTAATCAAGACTTTGTTAATACATCCAATATTATCAGTAATCTGAACTCAAATTTCAGTTGCAATTTATATATTGTAAGAGCCCATTGATAAAATAGTAATGGTTTTTCAGTAAGAGTTACTGAAAAATGCAATTTTTATCACGGCTTGGCAGTTTTATTAACAACTTGATCTCCAATGTGGTCAATCGGCCCATTTTGTGGATGAGCCCATCTGTTTATCATCACAGATAGAAAAAACAAATTCGCATACACAATTATTTAAAAATAGAAGACTGGCAAAGGCCAGCCCAGAAGACCATGCCAGAAGTAGGCTATGCTTTTATTTCAGGATAAAGACTTGTGCTCACAGCCATGGTCAATGCTCTCAATGTTTGAAATAATGTTAATGGCAGTAAACTTCCAGGGGGGCCAAGAGCCCTGTGCCAGCATTGCTCAGATTAAAATAGAGCCTGGTCAACTTGCAGTTTTCAAACCAGCAGACATGTCCACATGACGCATGAGGGGAGAGGTCTGTTTAAGGAACAGGGCTGGTGTCAGAGCAGCTTGCAGAAGACAGGTGCCACGCCACAGCTGGCATCACTGAGGGCTGTTGTCAGCAGACTAGTAGAGATGCCAGGGATTACAGTGGCCTGCTTACTCTCCTCACCCCCTTAGATGGTGGTTCCTACTGGGCAGGGCTGAGGCACATTGGCAGGGGGCTTGTCGGTAGAAAGCACAGCTCAGCCAGCTGCTGGTGCTGCACCTGCTCCTTGGATGAAGGGTCTTCGTTGCTTGAAATTCATAAAACCATTAATAAAGTTTCCTATACCTCCAAAACAAGGACCTCTTTTCAACTGCTTCAGTTCGACTTGGCTATACTGCAGCAGAAGATGAATGCAATTAAAAGGGGGATTTTTAATTGTGATTATCACAATTGTGTAAAATAAAAGTTAGTTTTTTCTCTTTCAGATAAATGTTCTGGTGTAAGAGTCCTTGATTTTCTAAAGTGATAACTTTGGCGCTGTGAAAAGAAAATCGTTTTGATTCTATGCAGTTCAGTGTGTCATAAATAGAGTGGCTATCAAATGTATTCACTCCCATTTAGACTTTTTCACATTTTATTGTGTTACAATTTGGGATCATAATGTATTTAATTGGAATTTCTTGCTATTGATCGACACAAAACACTTTATAATATAAAAGTTAAAACAGTATTCTACAATATCCATCTGAATTAATTATAATTAACTTATAAAACAGAAAATAACCGATTGAATAAGTATTCATTCCCCTTGAGTCAATAATTGGAAGAGGCATGCTTTAGCAGAAATTACAGCCATGAGTCTTCTTGGATAAGTCTTTGCAAAATTGCTCAAGCTCCCCCAATGTGGAAGCCCCCAGAGATACAGTAGGTGTATTTAACCTGAACGCATGCAAAATGACTTATTTGCACACAGGTGGACACCCTTCAACAGATTCTGTGACTTCTAAAGACAATTGGTTGCACCAGAGCCTATTTCAGTGTGTCTTAGCAAAGGGGGTAAATACTTCTGCAATCAGTTAATTTCTGTTTTATATTTATAATTACATTATAGGGAGTTCAGTGTTGATCAATGACAGAAAAAATCACAATTAAATACATTATAGTTCCATATTGCAATACAATAAAAAGTGACAAAAAGTAAAAGGGGAGTGAATAGTTTTGACAGTCACTGTAATTGTGCGGAAATCATTTTTAGGTGGGGCACACATAAAAACTTGATCATAAAGAAAAAAAGCCACAGTCATTTCTGGAACATTTCTGTAAACTGTGGTATCTTTCTAGCATTTTACAAGAAAGAGAGGATAAAAGGTTCAGTTTTACTTTTCAGGACGGGGTAGCCATTCATCACAGTCATGAAAGTCAAATGTTATTATTAATACCAATCAAACCTGAAAGATTTATAAGATAGGCAGTGGATGGGTGTGTCTCTGTGCATGTGCAGATGTGTATACAGTGGAACACAGGGTAGCAAACTGTTTGCTTCTGACCAGAAGATGCAGCGCCTGACCAGAAGATGCCAGTATAATTCTAAATATTAGGGATTCCCTGCTTACTGTAGATTTCAAGCCTTGAAAAGCAACTTTCAAGGATATATACCACCAGGTGCTCGGTCTTCTTCTTTTTGGAATCTTTAGAAAGGAGGACCCAGGTAGAGTCATTAAACACCTTGTGCTCTTCTGGTCTTGTTCATGTGTTTACAGTGAGATTATTGTTTCCAATGAAATCAGAGGAGGTCAAACATTTCCTGCTTTTACAGAGCTGTGAAAGTACTAAGTCCATTGGAAATAAGAGGCTTTGATGTGCAGCTGCACAAATAAAATCTCTCTTGGCGGCACAATGTAGTAAAATATGCAGAGGTTTTCTAACGTGAAAAAGTGTTCTTACTAGGGCATAGAATATATAATTTCACATGAGTTCAAAATTTGCTAAGCCCCCTAACCTCTACCAAATTTGAGCGTATCAGCTGTTTCACAGTAATAGTTCTGTTAAGTCAGAGCAGGTGACCTGTTGTGAAAATGCCTCAAAATGTGCCATCAAAAATGATTTGTGGTCCACTGTCAGCTATACTTTGGTCCAGCATTCTAATAGCACAGATTCCTGGTGGATTACAATTATATAGCACCGGAGTAAAACATGGATATTTTATTAATGTCTCATTCTCATTGAATTACCAGACAAAATTTGCCTTTTGAATTGAAGGCATAAACCCTTTATGATGTTTGTGATGTCATGGCCTAATAAAAAAATAATGGAAAAAAGCGAAAAAATAATCTGCTCATTAGTTCAAAAATGAATTTTGAACAATGTGCACACACTTTGAAATCACAATGGATTTCTTTGAACCGCTGAAGGACATTCATTACGTAGCCACGTGTTATTCCTGTGCTGTTTTGTACAGTAATAATATGAATTCACTAATGATATGAGCCCACTGTTTAAAAGTGTGATGACTTATAGTTAGGTTATCCATAACGGCACACACATTAGCAAAAGCAGTCTGTTCTTGGAGTTCACATCACAAATATAACACACTGTTTTGAAAAACCAGACTTAGTGCAAATACCCAAATTGCTCTCTCAGTCTGCATTTCCATGTTTCTATTTGTAATGTAAATAATACATCACATAGCTGAACATAGCTGAACGGTTTGTATGATCTTCGTACCTAGTGATACATGTATTGCATGTCAATGTTAGAGACTTTGGCTCTTAAGTTTGTAAGAAAGAAACTTGGCTATAAAAATGATAAGGAAACTATTTTTTAAAAGACTCCGTTTACTTCAGAAACACCAGTAACTATCAGTATTAAGAAGTTAGCTAAGACATTAAGTATTAAGGTCCAGTATTGCTAGTGATCACAGGCTTTTATTTTCAGCTATATAATCTTCACTTTCCTCAGAAGGTTAAGGATGCAGTTTGATTTATGGATAGTTGAAATTGCAAATCTTTTCCTGAGCACGTTAAAGTAGCAAAATCTCATTTTTTACAAGCCTTTAAAAGTAAGTATAGAAATCTTATTTATTATCATCCAGTCAAGTATATTATGTAAAGCAGACATAACCTTAAATTAGATCTACATTGTCTTTAAACATAATGTACATCAAATGCCAATGCATTATTATTATATTAATAATTAATTGTTACATTTTTTACAAATTATGTATTTCATATAGATAATATGAACCCACATTGTTCCAGTCTTATATATATATATAAATATGTTTTGACATGCTATTTACAAAAACAGCAAATTCTTACCTAACAGAATGTTTAAAGAAGCAAGAACACATGTACATAATTCACTATACTATATATATATATTCCATTTACTTGTAATTTACACTCTAGGGCTTTTATAATACCTTACAGAAAATGCTAATCTTATTAAAGTAAAATTATGAATGTTGCTGTAGTACAGTCTGAATTTAAATTGAGTAATTGTAATTACATTACAGAGAACAAACTATAAAGTAAGCTACTTTGATGAGCTGTGTATCAGAAAAAAGTGCTACCATTCCATTCCAAGAGAATTACTTGATCCAAACAAGTATGTGCCCTCAATATGAATATTTCATGATAGTAATCAGCTTTATTTTTTTTTACAAAAGAAAATTAAGATGTAATCATTTTGAGTTAATCTTTATACCAAGATGTCTGAGATTAATAATTGCTATAACAGCATTTTATGGTGTTTTAGAATGATCACTCAATGTAACAGAGAAAATGGCGAAAACATGAAAAAAAATGTCTAAGAGCATTTTAAGACTGCATTTTCTTAAAATGCATTTCTAGAATTGACAGCTCTGAAATAGAAAATGGATGTTAGTTTTCTTATATTTGAAGTGATACTAGGCTTTTAAAATGATCATACAAAGGTGAATGGTAGCAGAGAGAAATGATATTTACTCAGGTGGATGCAATTACCTGAGCCGAATGCTGCAGGTCTGAAAAGTGCTTACAGAATCCAGCAGAAAGAGACTTTCCAGGTTTGTTTGTATTCGGAAGATATAAATTAGAATCACTCTCATTTCCTTTCCACTGCATGGTTCACAGCATTCTTTTTATTTTTCCAGATTCCAACTCTTTTGCAAACGGAGGAGTTACATATTTAAATGGGACCGGGTGTAGACCTTTTTTTTGACATTAGGACATACAGTAGTCTCTAGTTTTGTGTAGTGTATTCTTCTTTAGCCTATTTCTGTTGTTGTTTTAATAATTTCTTTAGAGATATAATCGAGAAAATCAGAATATGTTATCATTGCAACACAAAACTATAATCGATGAAATTAATTCTAAAGTAAAGCAGAGTCATGTTTGGGATCTTCTAGGAATAAGAAATTTGGCTCATCTTGTTTCTTCCTAGGTAGAATGACGGACTATAATAATGTAGCTGTTATTTTTCTGTATGAATCCATTGCATGGAAAGTAAGTGCCTCCACCTTCCAAATCACCACAAGTATTTTATTATTCAGAGTTATGCATACCTTAACATTTTAATCAGCTCATGTTCAGCATTTTAAAGACATTCATAAGATAAGACGATTGATGATTTGGACTTCAGTTGGACTCACCATGCTTTAATTTAATTTCACTACTGAGCAAAATTCACACTGTAGAAATGGAATTTGCAGAAAATCTCTCTCAGTTCAGTCATAGAAATCTGCACCTTTAGTGCTAGTTGGATAATTATTGAAAAAGTGGAATGTCGTTCAAAAATGCTGATTGTCTGCAAAAAGATGTACAGTAAATAAGCATAATTTTTTCAAGGAAAATAATACAAACAAAAATAAAGCCACACTAAAAATGTTATTTAAACCCAAATTAGATCAACAATATCTTTGTGGGTGTGCTCTGTGTTGCTGTTGTGCCTCATACCAATAGCATATAAGCAAATACCATAATGAGGAAATATTATGTCTTAGAATCCATACCCTTTTCATAAAGTTCATAATATCCTCACTGCTGGTGCTAACTGTTACTAGAAAGTTTATTTTCATATGTGTGACAGTATGGAAACCGTATAAAAAAAACACATTCTCTATATACAAATACAAATCTTATTAAAATAAGGAGATTCAAAAGCTGGGTAAAGATTTAATCAGACTTAATTTAAATATACAATATCTGAAAAAGGGTATTTCAGAAAATGTATTAAAAATATGTCAAAATGCAGTACTCTGTTAGATTAGCTACCAAGTTAGAGAAATTAATGATTAGAGACAGATAAAAAGCTATCTTTAAATGTATTGACATATCATGAACTGATTTATAGATGTCTCTAAGTCAGTGAAAGGTCAAGCATATCAATTAAAAATCTCCAAGGGAGATTTTAACATGTCTGAGATTAATTTCAAGATACATATAAATTATTCAGAGATGTCGGGAAATATATAAATCTACCTTATAATGTATTTAGAGATACAGTATTTCTTAAATAGCAGTTTAGCTTACCATGCACCAGAGTGCCCTATTGAATGAACAGAAATGAATCTGAAGGTCATTTGATGTTAAACACCTAAGGATATGACTTCAGGGCAGCACAGTACCCTGGCCACTGGCAATGCTGTCTCCCAACTTGTGAGTCTTGGGTTCGATTATGTCCTGTGATGCAAGGTGTGTGGAGTTTTTAGTGTTTGCCTTGGCTCCAGTTTCCCCCTGCCTTCCGAAGACATTCGGCATCCCATGTAGGTTGTAGTCTCACCTGGCACTCTACCTTCCCGACCCAGAGGTTCCAGGTTACAACAGGACTTACTAGAATTCAGCAGGTTCTGTCAATGGGTGGATGGATGGATCTGATTTCATTCATGTATTTCTGTTAGTCAGAATTTATACAATACAGTCAAAAACAATCAACACCAATCTTAAAATGATGTTGGTTCAATTAAAATCTTAAGATGCCCTTCACATGCCTTTACCAAAGTGCTTCAAGATAATTAATTGAATTCAATGACAACTTTAAAAAATAAGAGGCTCTCAGTAGTTTGGCTATATAGGGGATGCAATTTGTGTGGAGTATTTGCTGTTACTAACGTAGCTAAGGGAATGGCAGCCCAGCCATGAGGAATAGGCTTTCAAAACCCCTCCTAAGTATTGCAAGGGGTGAGCTAGGGACGTAATGGGTTATAAGGGTGTAAATGAGGAGAAAGGGGGATGTGAGAGAGATACATAAAGGAGTGTATAGTGTGCAAAACTTATATAAGTAGGTTAGTGGAAGAAAGCGAGATTAGGATCTAACTCGCCTCCCTAATGTTTGTTATAAGCTCCATTAAATGAGAGTTTATCTGCCATTTTCATATTTCCTTATGTAAAAAAAGATAAGGTGTTTCAGAACTGCTTAAATTGATTATATATCCTCAAGCACAACCAATAATTTTCAGACATTATTATTAATCACTTTGTCATCAGGAAAAATTTTGAACCTCACCTCACATTGTTTTTTGTCATTCTCATAAACTGTTCATCATATTTGGTTAAAAGGTTAATGCCAACTCCTAGAATACACTTGGATATTATAAACATGCATGTCAACGATCAGAACTGGTCTCTTCTACAAGATTCAGCAGGATTCTGTTAGTGAGTGGATGGATAACAAGCTGGGTAACAACTTTATGAAATTGTCATTTATATATACATATTCACGCAGTTATTTTTCCATTTTGTTCATACTGGCTGCTTTAGTATCTGCACTGTCCTTTTTTTAAAAAAAAAGATGAGGTCCTTTTGAATGAAGACAAGAATAGAGGTGTTATTGATGATTGGCTTAGCCAGTACGAATAACATTTCTTGTCCACTAAACCATTACTTCTTTCTCTCAACAATCATCATTTAAACATAGAAGGCAGGTGGCAAATGTTCAGCTGGTATACTCAAGCCACATGTTTGATACTGATATAACAAAAGCTAAATGACTTTTGCAACAGATACATTTATAAAATCTTAGTAAACCATGAGCAGTGATAAATGAAAAATTATTACAAGGACTTTTTTTTCTAATTTCTTTTATTTATATAAATCATGTTTTAATACTATAATATACTCCCATGTGGTCTAGCTGGAACACAATACAATACAAAGTTGTTCTTAATTAGTGCCTTCATGTCTAGGCATCCCAGAGCGCTGTAAAAACATGTGCCAAAACACAGAAAATGCATGTTTCGTTACAAGCCATTAAGGTACAAGTTTTTAATTTAGTTTTAGAAGCATCTAGCATTTTGAAAAACATATGTCTTTTAAAAGGAGGCAATAATAAAACTATATAAACAAGGAATCCTCTTTAGAAATGAATGAGTGCTTGTTCAACAATGTGGTAGATGTTTCAAGCTACTGCCCTCAGTTTTATTGCCTTCAGATAAGATAGTGTAGAACTTTCATTGCTCCTCAGTACAATATCCTGTCATCTGAAAACATTACACCCACTTTGAGCAGAACAGGAGTATCCCTCTATAAAAGAATGATTCCTCTTAGTGCAGTACTGGAATTGGTTCTTAATAGCACCTTTATCAAGTGGCTACATTCCCTTTGATGTTTCTATGTAGCACTAAATAAATTATATGCACTAACTGATTACTCGGTTTAGGACACAGGTTTGATGATGGATTTCGTGGAACTAATTTTATCCTGGCATCATGAACTTAGTGAACTAAAAGTAGTCTTGCTATAAAGAAGAAAGAATCTGCCTCATACTGCAGTTCGTGCTTTCCTGAATTCTGTTTTTTCAAAACAGTTTTTCATAGTACTCCAGCAAAGCTTACTTTTTTGTGATGTACAGTCAAAGAGGACTCGATTTCAAAAAAGCCAGATTCCTTCCAAGTGATGACTGTGATTGAATTCTGCATGTTGACAGGTAGTGAGGGGGCTTTCATGTCTTTAAACCGTGTTTGTGTTTGGGTCCTGCAGTGGCTACATTTCATTCTCAATTACAGTAAATGATGAAAATAAAAAAAAACAATCTTCAGGGGAAGCAGTATCAGCTTCCCAGGACTAAGCAGTGGTATTAGTACCTGCAACTTGTCTTGCAACCAATGTCTTTTTATATTGCTTCTGGCAGAATTAGAATGGTTTCTTACTACCTCCAAATTTGATATATTATAAAAGCAGCTTTCTGGGAACAGTCCAAAACAAAATAGCAGTTGCAATATCTTAAAAAGCTTTCTTCATGCAATTTAACATTTAGTAAATTACTTAACATAGTCAGGGCTTCATTATCGGATGCGTTAATCTTTGTCTAAAAAGTGGAGTTACTACTGTGTGTTAGACTTTATTTAAGTTGGTAAATTGATATTTATTTACACAAAAAAGTATCAAAAGGTAAATGTTGTCACTATAATATATAGACTAAATACACTTACATCAGAACAGAATGTGAAGGCACATTCATAAGAAAACCTGCATTAACTAAATATGGAATGGTATATACTTCTAAATGCATGATGTTTACATTTCTTTAAATACTCTGGTAATTCCTACTTTGAATCTCCTGTGAATCCTTATTATATTCTTATAATGTGTTTTTAAAACTGCTTATAATTATTTTTCACAGTAATGATGTTGATACTCTCTGATATTATTTCCATACATTTTTACTAATAAAAGTTAGAAAATGCTGCAATAGACTGGCATCCTGCCCAGTGTGTATCCTGGATTGGGCCTATTGTTTGCCAGGGTAGGCTCCTGCATTTGCTTTGTCAAGTCAACTGTCAGTTAGTTGATCATGGTGATGCATACAATTGGAGGCTCTTCTACAACTGACTCGACTAACTGAAAAATGAATAAGTTCTGTTCAACTGGAATTCTTAAACAAAAGTATGATACACGTGTATTTAAGGAATCATTACCAAACATTACTAGGACTTCAAAAGAAAGGAAAAAAGAAGGCATCTCAGATCCACTTTCAAATTATATGCTTGAAAGATAGCAAAAAAGCATAAAATAAAAAGTAAAAACATATAGACAAGAATGGTATATAATTGAACAAAATGCATGTGCAAGTCCTTCTGTGTTTAGATTTCCATCATTATCTTAAGTAAGACGTTTTCTTAAAATAACCACCCACCTGCAGCAATCACTGGCCTAATTAAAAATAAAATTGGAATTGCTCACAAATGACAAAGTTTATCTTATAATAATTAAGCTGAATTTTTACACAGGGCTTAACCTCGAGAGTTTAAAAAAATCCTCTAAAGATTATGAGGTGTACTATTAAGTGTGGTGTCCTTATTAAATTAGAATTGCTAGAAAAATATAATTCAACAGTAAAGTACACAGCAATTTAACATTTTTAGTTGAGCTTCAAAATGGAAGGTTCCCAACACATGGTTTCAATTAGGGACAGGAATGCTTAATGTAAAGTTTGAAATAATGAAAATATTCTGGCTGAACAATAATATGGGAGACTTGCTACCTTGGGGTGTCAAGATCTTGTGCAAAAGGGAAAATCAGCACTTAATTAAAAACAGCTTTGGTTCATATTATCCTAATAGAATCCATTAAAATGCAATTTTTGTTGTGGTTAACAAATGTCTGATTTTTTTTCTCTTTAACAAAGGTCTACATGTGTGTTATTTGAAGCAGATGTTGTGGATCCGACAGGGAAAATAAAATATTGTAAGAATTGTGAGAATTAGTATCAAAAGTGTCATCCAACCAAGAACGAGTGAGCAAAATTAAAATAATCGAACATGTTTTTGCAATGGTCAGCCATTCATCTCCTGAATTTCTTTTCATCAGACTGCATGGTGACATCACCAAGTTATTTGTTGTAATTCGTAAAAGATTTTCATATTCATGAAAATATGTTAAACCTTAACTTTCCAGGGGGTTGCAAAAGGTTACTTAGTTATACACTTTGTAGATTCATGAATAAGTTGCTGATTTAGAAGAAATACTATTCAGCATGAAGAAAAGTTTTAAAATTATAATAATTAAAATAATTAAAATTCATAATGATGAAATGAAAAGTACTATTATAATACTATAGTATTATTTGATGGTAGACATACCTTTCTGCACCTGCTTTTACAATCTTTATTTGCATTAAAATGGATTAAAATTAGTTTTCTTGTTTTTAACAACCCTTTCTTCTTCAGCCTTTTTTCAGTCTTTCTTTTTCCTTCCCTTTTTCTTCTAGTTCATCATTCATCCATTCTTCCTGTGCACTAGACCTGAGCAATGTACACTATATATATTTTAAACAGGTGCAATGACAATATCTGATATTATTAGTATATAAAGGAAAACAAACCTATTAGGTATTAAGATATTCATCAACAATCAAAAACATTTTTTCGTTCACTTAATCTTTTTTTCCTTAATGGACTGACGCTCATTAAGTGAAACTAAGCATAGCATACAATTTCCGTCTCTTACATAATGAATGTTTAGAGTGAGCAAAGTTGACAGCTTGTTTATTTTAGATCCAAAGTGTGACAGGTGACACATGAAGGAGGAAAACTGGCAGAAAACAGAAACACAAATGTGCATCTGTGACACAGCCTACTGCTGCTTTCATTACATTAATAACAAATTTAAAAAGAGTCCTCTACACACAGAATCCATGCCTCAGTAGCTAGGTAATACACCTGTGCTCTCAACAAAGGAGGTTAGGGTGGACTTATTTCTGCTCTCAGCTAGTCTTCTCACAAATGTGTCGTCTGCCTAGAGCTCTACATGAAATCTTTATAACCTAAAAGAAAGTGGCCCCTTTTCCATTTTGCCCTACGGCAAGAATAAAGACTGTTAGTCTACAAGGGTCAGGGTCAGAAACAATAGACCAGTTTTACTTAAGTCCTATATTGTTATGAATTTCCGCTCCATTTTAGAATGCAATAGTTCATCATACAGTACAACTTAATTAGACCTATTATTGTAAAATCTGACTTGATTTTAAATATTTAAATAAAATAGAGTGCAACAATAACTGCTTGAGAAATCACTATTAAATTAACTGTAAAATAATATTTACAGCATTTACATCTCATGCTAAACGTCTCTATTGATGTCTTTTAAAAGAAAACATACAACAGTCTCATAAATTATCCTTTTTTTAAAAGGACAAACAGCCACCTAAAGTAACATTTTGAATAGGTATTACTACCTAACTCTCAGTTTCTTCTTTTGTTTGCATATCCAGTGTAGCTTCTGAAATATGAAGTGGTTTGAAGATCAATTTATGATTGAGGGCAGTTTTACACTTGTCACACTGCTAACAATACATTCCAAGGAGCATATTAACTACTGTGACATAGAAAACGTAGAAAATCACTTGCAGTATTGCCAACAGGTTTAGAGAGGTTCTGGCTTAGGAGCACTATTATTGGCAGTTTGTCGACATGTGATGTAATATTCTTTTTTAAAGCCAAGGTGGAAAGACCCAAGGAACACTTGATGGAGTAGGAGAAAGATTAGTAATTGTTTCTGAAATGCAAACTACTCTCCATGTCAGCTAATCTAGCAGACCTAAGCACACTGTAGCTTAACTTGCAGGCCTAGTGTAGTGTTACTAATCATTATGAGTGCAACGTTATTGAAAATATGAGCTAACGTGAAAAAAGATGATGTGGTGGCATGGTGCTTAGCGCAGCCTTTGGGCCCTGAGTTCAATTCTGGACTGGGGTGCTTTCTATGTGGCATTTGGATGTTCCTCTTGTATTTGTCTGGCTTTTCACCAAGGATATAACTTCCTCCCACCATTTAAAAACAAGCTTTTAAGGTTAATAGGTGTCTCTAAATAGTCCCAGTGTGCATGAATGTTTACCCTACAATGGGCTGGTGTCCGGTCCAGGTTGTGGTCCTGCCTTGAGAGTCTCTGGAAGCCAAGCCTTCCTGGACAGGCTTCAAGTCACCATGTCTCTTAGCAGAAATAAGCTGCTTACTGATCACATGCAGATGGAGGTTTCCACATTTAAATGTTTCTTGTTTTTTTAAGTCCCTGTAAGCTTTTGCTTTATGCACAGCTTAGAAGACTTGACATTATACTTTAATTATATTATCATCTTGAGCAGCAGCTTCACTATATAAAATACATAACCTTTTAAAACAGAACTCAAAGTTAATACTGTGTATTTGAAATCTTCATAGGCATTTTTTTCTTTTGCTTTAACTTGATATTTAATATGCACATACTGTAAACATTGTTTGAAGTTCTCGTTTGTATTTCCAATGGCTGTTCTGATGTCTACTTTTGCACTGCCATTAATTCATTAGCGATATTGTCAGTCACAAACTGTTAAGTGCAAATCCAAAATAACTTTCAAGTAAAAAACACTCCTTATATGGATGTGTTTTTGTCAAGAGACATGTAGGGAAGGCAGAATCCTGCAGTGATGTAACAAAAAACACCGCAGGCTGCCACTGCAATTGAAGTTCATGTTCGCAATGTTGTTTAAGTAAGGTTTAGTTTCTGCAAAATTCAGCTGTTTGAATCTTAACTAAAACAAAGATGCTCAAGCATATATCTCCTGTTTCAGTTTTCTTGCATTGTTTCCCCGTGGGCTTCACAATTAAATTCAAAACACTGCGACTGACCTTTAAGGGCTTGAATTGTTTGGCTCTTGACTACATCAGTGAACTGTTAACTCCCAATGCACCTACATGTCTTTTGTGCAGTCTGGAGTCTGGAGTTCACAAAATGAAGGACAGTACCCTGGGAGACTGCACTTTCTCTTTTGTTGCCTTAAGGCTGTAGAAGGATCTCCCAGGCAATATCAGATCTTGCAATCCAGTCAGCAATTTTAAAACCTGTCTTAAAACTTACTTTTACACACCAGCTTTTTATTCTGTTGAACGATACTGTATTAATGTGTGTAGACCTGCATCTTTTATTACAAAATGTTTTAAGATGATGTGTCATTAAAGGAGGTCGATAAAATACAGATTTCTATTATGAAAAATACATCACTAAAAAACAAATGAGATCAAAGAAATGGAATTAATTTGTGGTTAGTGATCAGATCTTTAAATACCTTTACTCTAAGCTTATTTCAGTGAAATATTTATAATGACAAAATATGAATACAAAGGGGTGGTTTTTAAAAGTACTTTGGCTTTAACTGGCCTGGCTGTCTGGTTGGAGATCAGTATTATCACATCCACCCAGCATCATCCCCAAAACACCAACAAATGCTGTTCTAAGGGTTCAAACGCTGCACTAAGAATAAGCTGGTTTGCTGAGAAGAATGTGCATGTAGTACAAAACGAATGAGTAGTACGTATGATGCAGGTCTGAATTTGTTTAAACAAATAGATTTGAATATGCAGTGTGAGAGAAGAACATATGATATAGGTGACAGCATACGAGTCAGCAAACAGCGCTATCAAGACCTAGCAGAGCTAGTTTGAAATTAGATTTCTGGGGTGGGCAATGGAAGACATTGCAATGACCTGGAAGATGAGCCTGACATGGAAGCAGGAAGAGAGCAAACACTTGCTGAAGTTGGAAATATCAGCTACATAAGCACCTGGAAGCTTTAGATGGGAGAAGAGACAAGGGCCAACACAGACCATTTGGCCACCAAACCAGGGGGGGGAAGGGGGGGGGGGACTCATCAATGTAGCAGTTTGTTTTTTAGTGGAGATTTGAAGCTGAAGAGGCAAGAAAGTCACACCGGTCTCATCATTGTAGAAGATGAACGAAATAAAAGTAAGGTCTCGGCAACACCTTGTGCAAAACACATCTGTCTGTGCTGAAGTGAAACAAAGAAAACTAGAAAACCACTGTTAAGCCAGTGAGATTTTATGCATAGGGAAGGGGATGCATGAGATTAGAATTTGACCTCCATTCAAACTTATGTTCAATAAAACCATTTATTGATTTTTCTCTTTTTGTTGTCCTCAGTTATTAACTATATTTGATGCCATATAGAAACTGAATTAGGGTGAATAATTGTGGTTTGAAACATATCCATATTAGAATAGTTTCATTGTTAAGTGAATAGTGAAATATGGCATTTGGATATTTATTGACCTCTCTCACTCTGGCTCCATTCTTGTCTAAACGCATCCTTGATAACATACAGTACATATAACTGTGCCAACAACAAAGGATCAAGATCATTAAGTCCCAGATATGAAAAAATGTAATGTTTCTAAATAAATGAGATTATTGGATTTGCAGTTCTACTTGTGAGATGCACAAATACTGAATCTTGTTTAGGTCAATCAGACTATTAAGATAATTGGCTGTAAAAAATAGTCTTACTAAGCAGGAAAGGATAATTCTACATGTAGTGAGAAATGCTACAAAAGTCTTTGTCTTTGGATTGTTATCTGCTTAGAGTTAGCAGAAGCAAAGAATGATCTCAGCATAAAATTGTAATGAAGACTATTTAATATTCTGTATATACAGAAACTTTCAGTACATACTTCAGTGAATGAATTGTTCTCTTTTGAAAACCTAAACATACATTTTATGAATGTGAATCTAAAATGCTTTAGTATTGTAGTCATACTCATTGGGACTTCTCAACAAGAGCTAATGTATATTCTTAGGGAGTCTTAGGGAGAAACATCAAATAATTTTTGTTTTATTGTGTTTCATAATTTATAGACTTAAAATAAGTCAATTGTATATGCAGAATTCAGGAAATATCTGAATAAAAAGCAAAACCTCACAAAGGGGAGAGTCCAAGAGCCTCATCCACATGGGCAGGTGGTTGTTCTCTTTGCCAGGTGAGTTAAACCAATAAAGCAAACTAATTTGAATCAAGCTTGTACTTGGCCTTACATGATAATTAAGGTTTGGCCGAACAACTGTATTGGTACTGTATTTCACTTCGAGCCATGAAAGTCATGAAATGCTTGTTTAAATAAAGGAACTACCTTTTTTAACCACCCCATCTTATTTTTGTAGCCAAAATACAACCAGGCAGGTGATATAAGCTATATACTGTAGATATTGGTGGGAAATAGCCATCATTCTTGTCTGATGCATTTGATTTAAGCTCATTACATTATTTCACAGAATAAATTACAATTTTACAATTCCATCTAGTTACATAGTTTCGCAAAGATGTTTCCAGTGTATTCTGGTACAGGGGTAAGTATTGTAATCACAATGTCTTATTTTAATGATAGACCATCATGGCATGCTTCAGATAGTCTGAATTCTTAACTGGAATAGGGACTGCAAACAACAAAGACAAAAAGAACCCTGCTTGACATCACAGAAAACAGCTAAGTGACAAATTCATTTGCTGTGTAAAGAGAGATCAAACAGTTTGTGATGCAGACAAGCAGTACTGAGTGGAATAACAATATTAAATACTGCAAACTGAAGTAAGTTCTTCAGGAAAAAAAAAAGTTTGAAAATATATACAAACTTTTTAGGAGCTTGTGTCTAGTTTGTCCATCCTGATGCCCTTAAGGATTATATTTCACTTACGACTAGAGAAATGTTTCCATCATACATTAATATTTAATAAGAAAGCCCTCGGAATATACAGTTCATTTCATTTTTGAAAGGCAAAAATAGAAAGATTGTGCAAAGAATAGCTTTCAAAATGAACTGCAGAACTAACTGTTTCATTGTTCTTTAGGTTGTCATTAAATTCATATAAACGACCTGGAAACAATGTTCTAACATTTCACCAATGGATGTATGCTTTGCAGTTTCTGATAATCCACCAAGTACGCACTTATCACATTAAATGCAGTGTTGACAGGGGAATTGGCGAGCATGGGTTTCATTAACTCTGGATTAGACTGAATTCATTGTCTGTGCAGTAGTAATAAATGCAGAATTAGTGCACATTTAGCCTTGGAGGTAGAGTGCTTCATATCAGCTAACTGTATGCAATTTTCTAATCTCTCTGGTCTCAATATTAGACTGTTATGGATAAATTGTTCTAAACTAATGAGAAACAGATATAAAATATCCAATTTTTAGTCTTTTGAGGACTTAACCCAGTTTTAGTTAAACCCCTGATAAAAAGGACTATTCATGCTTCACACATATAATTGGAACTGGATTGTTCTTTTTCAATTCCAATATTATCATTTTTAATTTCTAGATTTCTTTCCTAGGTCGGCCAAAAATAAAAAAAAGAGGTTGCCTAAAGTAATGTTTGGAAGTCTATTCTAAGCTCAGATGCAACTCACCCAATGCTACAAAAAGACCTTTGTCTGTTGTAACTGAAACCAAAGAAAGACATATTAGGTACTAATTTAGAATGTATGAATGCTTCTGTCCATGTCTGATTTTCTTCAATACAACTTTGTTCAGAAAACTTGGTAGACAATTCACATTGGTGTTGTGTTGTAGAACTCAACTGTTTTATTTTAGTTTATTGCAAATGTCAACAATTTGACAGTGGGGTTGTCCTTATTTTTTCATTTTGTTTTTTATCTCTGTGGACTGTCAGGGAGAATAATTTGAATCATTCTTCTTAAGTTACAAACCCAGTATTATTAAGGTATTAGCATACATTGGATTTTGAGTATTCGATCACAAAATGTTTGGTCATAGAAGATGACTATAACTTTTGTCCTTTCAGTTCATACAGAATCATATCAAATGAACCTGTTGCAAATCATACAACAGCCTGTTACCAGCCACAGTGCCCATTAGGGATCAAATGAATACATGGGCAACTGAGACTGTAAAGAAAATCAAAACTCCAGTATAATGGGAAAATCTTTATTTTTTTTAGATTATCTGCTAGGAATTTAAAAATATATCTCTCCCAATAATTATGATGAATATCGTGAGGTTAAAGATAAATATCCAATAATGGAGCTAAGCACAGCTGGAGCACAGGAGAATATTTCTAACATAACTGTTATATTCCTTAGGGGAAAATGAGGCCAGGGATACAGAGCCTGATGTGCACCACAAAAAGTGCTTTACAAAAGTGTTATATATGAATTGTTCTTTGTTTTATTGGAAAATAATTATTAAAAATCAGCAATCTACAAATTATCCTACTGAAATTCCTATCAATTTTGCCATATTGTTGTATTCATCTCTTGGAATTTTCACTTGGAGTATTGTGTTCCAGAGAGAGTTTTTGAATGTTTTTCTGCTGCCATGTTAAAAGCATCATGACAACTGTATACTTCTCAGCTGTAAGGGATTGTGTAGGAATACTGTAACATAATATCAAGGGTGACTCAGGAGTAGATTTCAGGATTTAAGTATAATTCTTAGGTGTCCTTCAATTGAATGTAGTATTTTCACTTTTTGGTTCTCAAATTAGATCTTAGCAGGCTACAAAAAAATGACTTGCAGGGCTATCACTTCCCTGTAGTATGATGAAAATGAAATGTAATTTGTATACCTCATTCAGTTGTGACTGGGTTTGATTTTGTGAACATGTGCCTTTAATGTTTCATCTGTTCTTGACAGTAGTGGTCAGTTGAACACAATGAAAATGATTTGGTGTATTTAATGGAAATTGAATGTATTTAATTTCTAGACACCCTCTTGTAAATTTTTTAAATGATATATACTGAACAGCAGGAAAGGCAAAGTTATATATACATAATATTATTTACATGGTGTGAGCTAAACTCTTTCACGTCACTCAAAAAGGGAAATAATATACACAGATGAGGAAATAACTCATGTAAATGACAACAAAACTGTTGACAGAATTGACAATATTCTGTTTCCATTTATATAATTTATATTTACTGAGCCTGCCTTTGTATCCTTTTTAACTTAAAAAAGTCAAAAATCAGTTATAGATCCACATCCGTATTATATATGTACAGAATTAATTCATTTGCAAAAAAAGAGAAAATTGTCATATTGTAGAAGTTAGTGTGTTTTATTTGTATGGTAGAGAGGTTAAAGAGAATTTTGTTTTGGTGTTGTTATGAATACCATCATCTCTAACATTTACACATCCATGTCTTAGACATCTTGCTTATCATTATACATATTCATATAAGCATTATGAACTATGTTTTTTTTTAATTTTCAACACTCTTATTTTAAATTATTTCAAAAACACTCGCAGTATTTTTAAATGCCAAATAAAACAAATAAAAAAATAAAAAATGATTAATGCTCAAACCCTATAAATGCTTGGCTGGTTTTCTTGTAGTAACATGTCTATAGCAGTTTCAGTATTGGATCTCTCCTCTCACTTGACTCTAGCTAGGTCATTTCTCTTTCTTTTCGGAATGTGATGGCTATCTTTGTTCCCTGAGGTAAAAGACTTGTACTTAAAATAACTGTTTCTACTGTGATATGAAAAAGGATATGAACAAGCATTTTGTTTTGACAATACACTTGAACTTCAAAAAACGTTAAAGGCCTGGATTCTACCTGTACAGCCTTTGTTAATTTTCCATTAAAAAAACAAACAATCTATCAGCCTAATGGATAATACCATTAATTTTCCACCTTCAAAGGAAGGGTCACCTGCTGCCACCCACACCAAGCATTTTTGCTGGAACAGATGTTGCTGTATCGGCTCCAAATACATGTCCAACAGCTCACCCATACTGTATATGACCCCTTTGACCATTTCCAGATGATACCAAGCAGACATCATGTTTGTCCATCATTAATTGTGTCTCTTTCAGAAAGTACCCTACTATTTACATTATGACGGCAGGAAGACTTGCCAACCATTTCAGAGACCAAGCGAGAGAGGAGGGGATCTGAGAGATCCCCCATTTCATCTCTTCTGACCATGGTTACACTGACCTTTCTTCCCATGTCCTTTCACAGGGATTCAAAGACACCTATAACTCCAAGAAATCAGAAGCCAAATTATCCTTAAGCTTTCAATGATTGACTAATATATTTTATAATCTCTCCATTAATTTAAAGATTGCAGCCTTCCACAATTCCCCAGGAATTAGTTTTCCAGATGTATCAGATAAGACAAGACCCTACCCATTCTCACACCATATTTATATTATTTTCCCCACCAATTTGCCTCACATTTCTGCTCTCCCCTCTCTCCCTTACATACTTCAAGAAGGCCCCACAGCTGAAAGTTTGTTTTTTTTCTTTCTAGTTTTCACTGTGGAATTAACCTCTGCTTGATCCTAATATACTGGTATATTAATGCAGAGAAGGTTATTCAGCAGTGAACTGACAGATCAACCCTTTTGGAAAAGCTTTATAACTTATCCAGAAGCACACATAGTTTTAATGTCACAGAGGAAACTGCACATTGACTAAAGAGCAACATTTTAACTGAAAAACGATACCTTGTTTTGCTGCACTGCCCTGTTTTAGGCTTTTATAAATAGTGCTGATAACAGCAAAATGCATCTGCTGAAGGCTGAAGATACTTACCCGAAGGTCATTGGATTTTAAGAAAAATAACAGCCAGAAGACACCTTCGTTATAGGACATTCTAAGGTAGGTAGGAAAAACTAAAAACTCTGACACAAATTTGGTATTAATTCTTAATATTTACCTGAGGGTTAAACAACCTTCAATGTTTGTTTTTTTTGGAAATTCCAGGGGATTGTTTTATATGAGTGTTTTTATAGAAGCAGTTACTGTGCAGGATCTCAGGACTAATTTAGAAAATCATAATTAGGCTATTAAATTAAATTATTGATTGTTCACTTTTACCCACCATTCGAGATGACCTCAGATTATTATTAATAAAACATGGTTACTTAATCTGAACTACAGTACTAGTGTTACTGTACGATCTTAAATTAAAAAACAAAGACATCTTTTATCAGTGACATGTACAGTGTACACTATGGTTGGTGTCATACATCATCTGTAGGCAGACTTGTGAAGTAGTGGTTTGGATTCTGGACACGTAAAGCTGATATGTTGGTCCAAATCATGGAAGGAACACTCAGTCACTTTAGATAAAAGCTTCAACCAAATTAATTAATAACACAAATATAGTAAGTAAGTCAGTCTCAAAATGAAAAAGTCAGTGCAGCTCTGGTTCAGAATTCAATGTCAAGGGAACATTCCAGTGAACACTGGAAAGTCTAATTCAGATGAGATGTGAGATTTTTTTTAAGTGACAAAGGACTTGAATTACCAAATGGCAGTAATTTAGTTTTGTTTGAACTTTTGTCTGGGAATAAGCAGGGATAAACTAAACACAAAATGTTTTTGAGGATATCTAACACACATGTACAGTACAGTATGCTATGAAATAGGATAAACAAAAATAAGTTTAGGAACATTAACAAATACAACAAAAAGTTGTTGCACTTATTAGTACTGTACCTTGTGTTGAACTCCATACTGAGATTCACCCCACAGTTGCACATCAGGATCTTAAAAAGTATGCAATTTTTTTTAGTTGTTTTTGGCAAATAATATTAGCAACCCTTGCTATAGTGTATGGTACTTCGATGAAAATGAATATGTGTTATTTTGTCATGCATTGGCAATAGCTGCAGTTTGCTAGATTTCAGTATTTCTCCTAAATCGCTTGTTGTTCTTTTCATATTGCCATCATTCAGTATTGATTGTTATTTTTGCAAGCATTAAGACATTGTGGGTAGCTTAAAAATAATACTGTAGGGCATTATTGATGCTCCTACTTGCATTCATATACAGATCAATTCAATGCAAAGGAAGTGCAATTTTTTCACCACTCTATTCATTCTTCTATGGGAAATACTTATTTTTTGTAGGACAATAGAAATAGTAAACAAAGCAGTACAGAGTAATGAATCTTTGGTATGGAAGACTTTTTTTTATTTTCATATTAAATAATTATTAGGAAAAGTTCCACATTTTTTTGATACAGAATTATTTATTGTCCATATTTTTCAGTAATTAGAATTCATTTAGAAAAAATAATAGAAATCATTCTTCACACAATAGTACCATGAAATTCTCCTTGCCTGACCTGTCCAAATCCGAAACAAGCTGCCATACCTATAATCCTTGAACAGGTATGCAAGGATTTAGCTACATATCCTGCAGACAATCAGCACATTCTATTACAGTACGTGTTTTCAGTAAAATGACTTATCAGGCGATTTGGTTTTAAGAAGCCCCTTTCTGTTAAAAAATCCAGAATGTGTCTGTGTAATGTAGATCTTATTTCTTAATAAAAAAAATTCAATTAATTTAATTTAATTTAATTACACATCAGAGGAAGCTTTGATTCCTAATAATATTATTTAGATTTATTTATTAGAAAAAACCGTAAAAGGGAGGCCTTAATAATCCACAGTATGAAATAAGGCATAATTACTTTATTTGGAAAAAATAATCTGTGAAGAGTATCTTAAGTTGTCTTCTACAAACTGTAATTCTAAATGATAGTTATTCTTCAACTGAGATTCAATGCTGTTTATGAGCAAACGTCTTTCTGGAGGAAATATATTCTACTTGTGTGTAATCATGCTGTCACTTCTGAAACTGTTTATAGTCTCTTATGCATTTTATGTGACCTAGTCTTTCATGTGAGACATTGTTTTCCTCTCTGTAACATTACAGAAATATTCCCTTATATCTTATCTTTTAATGTTATACAGATTGTCAGTGATCCCTAAGGGGATAGTGGCCTGGGATACTACTGAATATGTTAGCAAAGACTGAAATAATGTACTTCTTCAAGGCCTGATGTTTTGCTTACTGCGTTAAGTGTCTGGTATCACTATCAGAGAACACAAAATTACAGACTTATGAAAGCTAAACAATTCAAATCCACCCATTAAGATGCATAGATAACCTGTCACACTAAAAGCAGAGTACAAAATGAAAATGCATATCTAAAAGAAAGAATAACACATGCTTAAATTAAGAAGTCCTTAAGATGACTGTTATCTCAATACAATTTAGGCATTTCAGCATTATGATATTGAAGAACTTTTAAGTTTAAATGAGAATGTGGACATTTTGAGCAGCTCATATAGACTGGCTGGTCAATCTTCATTTCCATACACGACATTAACACATACAGGACCAACTGAAAGTAAGAAAACACCTACTGCTTTGCACATATCAACCTATCTATGATAAATACCAGACAGAACAAATGACTATGTAATTTCAAGGCAGCAATGTCTTCAACACACCAGTATGCTTATAATGAATTATACATTTGTAGTGAAAATGTGTTTGTGCACTGCACAGTTCAATAAGTCATATTTACAGTCTATTAAAAACTTAAGTTCCTGTGGTACATGCTATTATGTTTGTACAATATTATGATATGCATTCCATTGCATGTTTTGAACTCCAGCCTAATTCAAACAGACTTCTCTCACACATCTTGAAAGAGCCTTGTTAATTCTTTCGACCACATTAAAATGTCACTATTTCTAATGTGGTGTTGTATATGAAACCATGACAAGTTGTCTAAAATGTGTACTACAAGTTAATCAATGGCATCAGTTTAAACGACTTAATTATATGGTTCTTGTGGGTGCATATATTCAGAAGCATTTGTGAGCCCATTTGTAAATGCGTGCTTCTAGTGCATAATCTTTTCCCTCCATTTATGGATGTGGACACGCCACTGACTTTTTGTCCTCTTTGATCTAGGTTCTGTTGGCAAATAAAACATTTCTCTTTTGCGTCTATTACTCCAGCTCGTTTCCAGCTTGCTTCTTCATCTGGTTTAGGAAGATGGTAGTATAAGGACGTCTTTGTTTCTGATGGGGTCCAGGTGTTTATCACTCAGACACACTAATGGATCTAACCTCAAGAAAAACATGTGAAAAACTGAGCAGCGCCAACCAGAAAATCCAAGAAAGCTAGAAAGTTGAAAGTACTCCCAGCTTTACTGAACCACAAAGTTTCTGCTTTTCCTGGACAATTTTTCCAGACAGACACTAATTCATACTGAATTGTCTGAATTCCTTATCTTCTTAACCTTAAGAAAAGAATGGTCAGAGATAATATTTATCTCACATCTTTATTATAGATATTCCAAATTGTGTTAAAGATGTGGATAAGGGTTATATTCCAGATATACTATAGTTTATCCAGTAACATTATATTATCTAAAACTGTCTTCCGACTAATAAAAAATATTCACTACATAGTAGCAGTTTTAGAACACAATATTGGAAAATTCAACATTTTTTTGGTAAGAGTTAGTATTTTAAATTCATTAGAATAATATTATATAACATTTATAAAAATGAAGCTTTGAGCAAATTTATTAAATTAGTTTTCAAATAATCTTGGAAATATTTGATCAACCAAAATAGCAAAATGACAGGGGTGTTGCAGTCTGGGATGCTGCCTCAGACTCTTGGGTCCAGAATGGGGTGCTTTCTCTTTCTGTGTGGGTTTTGCCCCACAATCCCACAATAGTCTGCCTAGGTTATATAACATCTCTTACTAGCTAATTGTACAGTACATAGTATATGTAAGCCTTGTGATGGACAGCTGTCATGCCCAGGGTGTGATCCCCCCTTGAGCCCTGAGTCTGTTGGCCTACTGCCTCTATACATAAAGCGGTTACTGAAAGATGCTAGGTTAAATGAAAGATAAGTGAAAATAAATAAAACTTAATTTGGGACATTAGTAAAGAAAAGAATGAAATTGTTGTGAAGTGTTCATATGTTCAAGTGTTCTGGCCTCCTTAACCACAGGAGAAAAATCAAGATATCATTGTCTTGAAACCATGTCGCACAGATTTCAGACATCCACACAGATAACACTCACTCTGGCCTACGTCTGTAGGAAAGGTGATTCAAACATGTCCTAGTGAATGAAGAAGAAGGCTTTACTTGGAGAAGTCTTCACAGCTGAAACATTGTTTTTTCTTTTTCTTTTTCCTGCAAGGAATCTGCAGGCTCCTTTTCAGCATGTACACTGATGTGGCTCCACGTTGCAGCAGCTGAATACCACACATCAGCTTCCTGCACTGATTTAGAAGATGGTTTTACTTAGTCGGGCCAGCAAGTCTGCATAATACTTACCAGCGCTGGTAGTTTTATGTGACATATAATTCACATATAATTTTTTCATTAATGCATCATTAGAATCCCTACTCTCCACAATCTTATTATTTGGCATCCAAAGTCATTTACAATCAATGAGCAATCTGGGGAAAGAGCAATCTGGGTAAAAGAAAGGTAGACTATCAGTGTTGATATGAAGTCTCGCTACTTTGGATTACGGATTTTGCCTTCCCACCAACTACGGACCAGCCTTACAGATCGGATTTGGTTATCGGACTCGACTCTCTTGTTTACGGATCTCTGCCCTCCTTCTGACCACGGAACTGCCTAACGATTTGGACTTCGGTTACGGGACACTCACTCTCTCATCTGACCCTTTACTCCAGCCCTGCACAGGGTCTGAATTTTTCGCCTACTGGTCCCTGACCAGTATGGTATCCATTATTGTCAGTATTGATGGATTGCTCTTCAGTGGTTTCTTCTTTCCACAAAAAGTTGTAGATCGCTCAAACTTTTAAAAGTCTGTCATTCAGCATTAGTTGATTATAATGATTATACCACCACGAAATTTATGAATAATTACAATTTTATACAAATTTTTCAATGTAAATGGAATAATAGGGCAGTTAGAAGTGAGGGATAAAACTCTGAATGCCCCTTGTGTACAATGTATATAACTGACTTGTTTTTGAAAGCATCAGCACCAGTCTAGGAAGAGATACCAACCAATCCCAGTCCTGAAAGTTACTGTATGCCTCACTGTATTGTGACAGGTAAAAGACAGTAATTTAAAATGTCAAAACATTATTTTAAATTATTTCAGATGTCATATCGATATTTCTATTCTTTATGTCATATCCATATAGAATACATAAAATCACATGAAACTAGAGTCATTTGTACAACGAGAAGAGACTTCTCATACAAAGTGAGTTATGTTTATGGAGAATATACTGAAGATACTACATGGATTTAGCATAATTGACATCTTCCAAAATTGGCATACATGACAGATTAAATGGTTTCCTCTTGTTCAGAACCCTTCTGCCCTTTTAATATGCTCAGTGAACCTTGCATTAGCTCTTTTGTGGACTGCTCAATTGGTTTTGTAGGAGCTGTCAGGTTTCTTTCAGACAATCTCTACACTTCAAAAACAGTGGTACCTAAATGGGAAAATAAAGTGATTTGTAGATATAACTTTGTTTTACATTCTTGCAAGATACATAAGAAAAGCATTTTTGTTATATTTGTTTAGTTTTATTTTTTAATTCATAGCAAATTATTATAGATGGTGTTGACAAGGAATATTAAGTTAATTGTAAGGGCAAATTGGTGTTTACCCAACAAGAAGGTATTTGCTTAAGCATTGGCAGTGCACGCTAAATTCGAACTTACTGCAGATACTGCCATATTCATAGTCACTCTATTACACAGGTAGCTATTTAGTTTTTTCTGGAACATGCATCTTTGTAAGCTGTGGTATTTGAGGTTTACAAGCAGGCTTGTACCTTGTAATTGAGTGTAGTAACTCCATCCAATTCTAACAACCAGCATTACTTTTAAGGAAGTGCTAAATTGCTGTAAATAAATTTTTGTTTATTGTTATATTAGAAATACTTTTGGGAGAGAAACGTAAGTTTTACAATACCTCTTTTCTTCTGTGCATTTGGTCCGAAATAATCACTCAGCTTTATCTGTATCATCTTCTTTGTCAATAAAATAATTAAAATAAGTCATTAAAATTTAAAGCATGTAAGTTCTGGAACATGGGTTGTTTATTCTCTTGGACAGCTCTGTTAGCAAACGAAAACAAAAAATATTTCATTAACAGTCACACAACTAAATGATACAAAACATTAAACAACACACAACATTAATCATTATACCTTGAACAAGGCAACGTAGAGGCCTACATTCTACAGACCCAAAAAACCCAGAATGTTAAACCTGTAACTATAAGCAAAAATATTGTAATTTTATATAATACCTTGACAGGATAATAAGAAAAACCCTGCAACCTAAATAAAAAGTATACTGTATGACCCAGTGCTAAGTCTCTCTTCTTATAGCATGGATGCCCAAAAGCAAATGGGATCTATCTCCCTATTCTAAAGATACATCACCAAATTAGGAGAGTATGTTTTTAGCCTGAGGATTTTACAATAAATGAATGAAGAATCAGAACAGGACAACAAACTCTCTTGGACATGTCTCAAATTGAGTAGCCAGAAAGTGGTCACCAACACTGATCAGAATGAGGTCTTCTCACCTGACACAAACTGAGACCAAGAGATGATGGTGATGGTGTTTCTTCTCTCTGTGTCTTTCCTGTTTCTTCCCTGTCTTTTTTTCATCTTGTCTCCTCTAATTTCCATCTCCTCCGCTGGTCTATTCCATTTCTTTTTTATCGGTGTGTTTAACGTTTATTTTTTATTAGGATTAACCAGGGTAATTCACCAGAAGATCCCCTTTGATCATTTGTTTACCTATCCTGCAGCTGGACAAACACCTGAATTCTACTCATTGTTTTTTATTTTTACAATACCATGCCATCCATCACAACATTTATACATGCTCTGGAGTAGCTCAGCCACTAGAGACACTTGTTAATAGAAATCTGGTTTTCATCACTACCTTGCTGTGACTGGAATTCTCCAAATGACAGCTCACAAATGACTGAGCACTACTGGGATTCGATGGGCTGAAATCAGGGTGTTCCTGGCTTGCATTGCAACACAGATCCTTGTGATTTTCCAGGCACCTGTGAGATGGCATTGTTGTTAGTGAGAGCCACACCCCTCCTCCAGTTGATGCCATGGGTACTGTGGAACTGAAAATATTAGGTGGCTTTGACGGTGCATGCTTCAAGAACAGCCAGCATAGTCATTACTATTCCTATGCAGCTACATGTTTCTAAGTGGTCAAGCCAAGTTGACTAACAACTGGCAATTCTAAATTTAGAGGTATAAAATACACAATTGGTTGCTTCTAATTTAAAATATACATTTATACACCTAAAGGTGTTAACATTTGAAAGAAACTTAACAGGCAAACACCACTGATATTTGTTCCATTAAGAGAGATAATGGATTTCATCAAAACAAATCAAGGGTATGCTAAGAAATTCACACAATGTTTAATCAACTTTTTACAGTTAACAACTACTGGAGTGATATAATGCTATTTTGGAAATTTTTAAAAGGGAGTTTATATTGATGAACAGACTGTACTGGCTGTAGTGATGTCAGGAAAAGCAGAAAGCTCCACAATCTTAGTACGCTGGGCAAATGTTCTGAGGTCAAATTCTTCCAGCACGGGGGTACCTTTAAAGCGGAGACGACGGCACCGAAATTTTTTGGCGCGCCCTCTCTTTAAAGCCCTGGCCAAATATGAAGACAGTATGTACAGTTATAATTCAAACTGAATTAAAAACTACACATCCCAGTTACCATGGTGGTGCTTGTGATCATTGCGTTTAATCAACGAAACAGGGCAAAAAATCAGTCACATGACTTTGGGGCAGAGTTTCGAAAGCTTAACCTATCAGCAACAAAGCGAAATTTACACGATAGGCCACCTCAAACTGTCAGTTACACGACTGTGTATGTCGCTTAAGCCATTCCTATTTGGCATTTTAGTTATGGAGGCGGGAAGACGCCCCCCCCCCTCTCTGGGTGCCTGATTTGTCGCCATCTTTAACAGTTCACAGTAGCTACGCGTACGAAATAAAGTTAATCCCAGCTACAATACATATATATTTTTGTGGTAAGAGGGAGCAAAACATCAGTATTTACTGCTATTAATTAGTGTACGATTTATAGTTGAAATCTGAGCCTAAATATAAAGTTAAAATCTCGACAAAGCAATGTAGGAAATACAGAGAAAATAAATCCTTTCTGACATCTAAAATCAGTTTCGCTCAAGGTCTCTAAAACAAACAAGAAAAAGAGGATTTTCGGAGGGCAATTACGCTGTGTTTATATAGAATAAGTGATTTATGAGCAATCTAATTTCTTGTTCGTTTAAAACAGTGAAATGTCAGCTGCAAAAGATCGCACCAGAAACAGCACTCTCTCTGCCTGTCATAGACGTTCAGGAAAGGGTGAATGAAGTCATGTCAAGTACAATAATTCGGTGATCAATAATAACAGTTGTAGGACAAGAAACAAAAGATAGTGAAAACTTAAGCTTTTTAAGGCTAAAACTAAAATTAATTCTACAAATTAAGACAAATGAAAATTCAGGACGTTAAAGTGCTAGAGGTGTAAAAAATACAAAAATGCACATGAGCAAAAAGTTTTAGAAATGGAGCAGGTGTTGCTTTGAAATAAGCAAACAGAAAAAAAGCCATGACTATAGTGCAGAAGAGGGATGCAGGAACACTTGCTTAGATATACAAAAAAATCACAAAAAGGTGTATGTTACAAAAGAACATGCAAACATGTTCATCATGTACATGAACATGTGCATCAATTTCCCTTCGCGATCAATAAAGTCTTATCTATAAACATGAAACAGAGTGAGGAATCAGAAAATTAGCATGCATAAAAAACAGCAATTCTGTCAGTGAGCCCTAAATGAATTAGTAGCAACCATGGTTTCATGGAGGGCTTCTCAGATAGCTGGCAAGAAGCTGCTCTTCTCAAAGGCTTGCACACCTAGTAGGTGTTTTCAGGAAAACTGGTCAGAACAAGCCCTTTACTTTATTTAAAATAAATAGGTGCTGAATATGAAGCCTCCTGATGAAGTTGCCATCATGGCAGGGAAATGACAGATGGCTCTGTACTTGGTATAATTTTCAAATGAAGGAACCTAAATATTATTTTGGCTTCACACAGAATGTTGTAGATAAAACACTACTTCTTTTGCCCCAATTCTTTGTGGATAATGAAGCTTAGTTGTATGCGATTAATAAGCCAGTTGTTGTAGACTAACTGTAAAATCAAAGGCTGCGTTTGTTTACTAAAGCTTTCCTTTTAATTTCTTCCTTTTTCAACATGGAATAAATCAATCAAACATAATGGTGGGAATCACAGGATGTAGTGATTATGGCACAAGAAAGACATATCAGTCAGTAACCCTGCAACGTGTGCCTACTAACACAGAAAATGTAGTGAATATTTAAATGAGATTTAAAATTGAAATGTTTCTTAATTTCCACCACACACATCTAGTGTTACATACAAGCTTAGCCAAAATGTTGTTAGATAATATAAGACGTCATACCAGAATTATTGATCATTTCCAAATTGGCTTCAATTTAATGAGAGAATCAAATATGAACATATCTCACTATGAGTAGCTCAGGTGGGTAGCTGCATCAGCATGCGTAGGCTGCAAAGGAACAAGTAAAGGTTTATTCCATGCTGAAAAGAGAAATAAAGAAACACAACACTTTGGCTGTGGAGCCTTCTTCGGGTGTAAGATAATTAAACGATTACTTGTTTCTATCTCACTTTTATATTAATAACACTTTTAACTTTTGCTTCCATCAAAGTGCTTTTTCTTTTCTAATGTTTCAATGTCAGGTAGCCACTTTCAGTTTTTGCATCGAGGCTATGTTTAATTTATTTGCAACTTTAAAGTTTATTTCTCTACAACTGGTACAGCCTGTAAAAGAGCCCTATATTTCTCACCTAGTTCTCACAGATTCCTCTCATGTTTAAAACTACATTTTCTTTATCATCTACCATCTACTTTATCATGTATAATAGCACAGCAGAAAATCTTGACTTCTTTAGAAAAGCATACAAAATACTTTTAAGACTATATCAAACTCTTTAAGGAAAGGCTGATCATTTTATATTCTTTTATTCACAGACTGCTCTAATTGTTACTGGAATAGTATATAACAGGAGTTTTTTTCCCCAGCCAATATAGTTGAGTTTTTGAGTTCACACTTTAAACATCAGGTGAAATGATATCATCAGGATAGATGCTTAGGTTACTGTTGATTTTGGCTACCATATTCTCCAGATCTGAATTGCAGTGATTTTTAGTGGAGATACCTTAAAGACAAAGGTTAATAGGAATAATCCACAGCCACAGTGAACATTATGTATGAGCTGCTTGTTGTTTCAAAACAAGATCAGTTCTTGATGTTTAGGATGGAAATATGAAAAAATACCTCTGAACTTGTAAATTTTTAAGGTCCAAGAAAACCAGTTATTTATTGCTTAGATATAAATAAACAGATTAAATACGTTATTTTAAGACTGTATATAAATATTTTCTTCTAATATACACAAACCAATGAAATCCTGTAAATTAAGTGTGTTGGCTTTTCTTTTTTTATTTACTAATGCGATCAAAATTCCAACCTATTCTATGACCACCGTGCTAAACCAGTAGGCTTTAGTAGATATGTAAGCAGTATTTTTAATAATAAGTGTAAAGATAAACAGGAAAGGTATTAACAGTCCAGGTAGTTTTGTTATGTAAAAATATTTATGAACTTTGAAATCTTTTCAGTTTGTGCCAAAGTGTGGGAAACAGTCAATATCCAGATACCCAACTTATTGAGCTTATAAAATCCAATTATTAAATAGTTCTAAAACAAAATAACCCTTCTTGCTCCATTTTACTGTTGTTCATGTACAACTAGTTTTGACAAGTCTTTCTGAAACCCTTTCTTAAAAAAGTTTATTATATTAAGTAAATACACTGTGAAATCTGCTTGATATAAAACTCAATGCAATGTACTGCATTTTGATTTGAAGTAATCACTTCTGTCACCATAGATGGATGGATAATGAAGCTTGGTGGTCTTCTATTAATGATCCAGTTATTGCTGATTTACTTTAAAATCAAAGGCTATGTTTTTTTCTTAAAGCTATTATTTTAATTTCTTGCTTTTTCAACATGGAACAATAAATCAAACATCACAGGATGTACTGATGATGACACAAGTGGGAAAGAAAGAGCTATCCACAGATACAAAGGATACAGTAGATACCACAGATACAAAACAAACTGAAAAACAAGGAGGGCCTCAAATGGCCAGCAATTGCAAGGTACTTCTGAAGTGCTCAACCACAGCTACTATGTTTTGAATGATATTTTCTGTAAAATTCATATGTAGACCTTACTTTGTACTACAAATAATGAACAGTCATGATTAAAGGAAAATGTCAGATACAGCATGCCTGGTATAAAATCTGACAATCTCCTCTCTGTTCCCAACCCTGGACTGAATTATGGTTACATATATTAAAATTGTGAACATGGCAGTGAACAATAAATGCACGTGCCAGCTTTTCACGTGCATGTTTGGAAGGTCCACTTATAAACCTTGTCGTAACCAGTCTATTATGTATATGAGATATTGTCCATGTGCGGCATTAAAAGCAAGGAGAAGTGGTTCCAGAAACAACAATTTCTTGTTTTTCAATAAGGTAAAATGACTCAAATGTATTTTCTTTCTCAGCTTCATCTGTTGCATTGTATCAGCTTCGACTAACTGCTTTTGATTAAGTCATTTTATTTTCCACTCTTCATGTAAATTGTTTAAATTATAGCATCTTGACACATTGTGTTCACAAAAAGTGGAAATAGAGAGGAAAATGATTTTCCCCCCATCTATTCAATGCAATTTTGTAATTTGTTCCTGATCTGTAGTTTCTTGAATTAAATAGTTTAGTCATTCTTTTTTCACCAATCTCTACTTAGATAATACTTTGTTATTAATATTTCTACTTTGTTTCAATCATCAGATGTTTTAACTCTATATAAAATTACTGTAAGATGACAGTAAAAAAAAAAGTTATGCACAGTTGAGCTAATTGAAAATGAAAAAATAAAATAAAAAGCCCTTTTAGAATAAAGTAACATATATGATAGCAAATATAATCTCCAAATTGCAAATGACAGAGCATGCTGGAATTGGATTTCTTTTTGTCTTGCTTCATTTTTGCATCATTGTAAGATTTTAGATTCTTGAGGTAACTGATCTCTAACAACAAGTTGCCAGTAGCACACATCCAGACTCGACTGAGATGTCTGTTTTTAGAGTGACCTGTTGTACATCGTGTGGAAGAAGTGCAGTTGTTAGAAATTGTTTCACATCTAAACTCCAGGTTGATATACTATTGCTATGATTGGGAGTAATATGTTGATCCAAAGCCTGTGAGTTTGCTGTAAAGTTTAAACACAGTATCCAGTAACAAAATTGCTAAAGATGACAACCTTTATCCCCAAAAAATAAATAATAACAATTAACCCCATAATTAATTTTAATGTATTTCTTTAAGCTGTATAAAACATACTGTTATTTTAGATTATATTTATTTTCAGGTACTACTGTGTGCTTATAATGAAGCATACATAATATAATCACAAATAATAAAAGCACTTTATTGTTGTTATTATAGTTGTTGGTTCTGCTTTTAAAGAGAACAGCATGTGTGAAAGATTGTTATTCATAAATATGAATTTATATTCCTAAGACCTTTAAGTATATCAGAGCACTTTATAGAACAGCTAATACAAGTTTTATAGCCAGAATATCAGACACACTGAAGAAACTAAAGGTCTTTATCAGGAAAAAGGTAAGGTTTGGGACAGGTTCATTTTTATCTATTATGTCAGAAAGGTTTTGTGATGAGGCCAGTATACCTTCTCTTTCAAAACTCTACCTGTAATGGGTTTACTCGGTTTAAAGTCTGGTATGAAACTCAATCTCTGAGTGTTGTGTAGGAATGATCTGTGGTTCACAAGTTTTCCTGAAAGTTACAGGCATACGGGGTTAAAAGTGATAATGTACAGTAGTTTGCCAGACTCTCTCACTAACTTTACCTCACAGTATCAAATGTTAAAGAATCAATCAGCACCTTCTTGGGCTGCAGTCTGATGAGGTATTAGCATAAAAATAGTGGCCCAGAAATAGGGTCTTACAGTGTGGGACAGAGGTATCTTCCTTTTGTTTCACTCGATTTGCGTCAAGGGTCTAGAGACATGAGGGAGGTTCTGTGTTTAATCTTGATTTCACATGGCTTTTTTGTGCTCTGGTGAAAGGATCTCTTTAATCAGATAATTTACCAGCCAGTAATTTTAGACCCTTTGTGACATAGCAGTTGGCAGGTACAGAGGCTCATAACTATGGGCCTCTTGGGACTGTCATAGAGCGGGGCTGTCTGATAAATCCCCGGAGACAACCCCAAAACAAGAAAAGGGGGGGGGGGGGAGTGGACATTTTGAAGTTTTAAAAAGAAGGAGCCAGCTGTCAGAGGTAACGACCGCCTGTGGACATACAGATGGCACCGAAGGCACTCAGCCCAATCCATCACACACCTGAATATCAGCCACCACTCAACAGCTGTCTCAGGGCAAGGGCAATGGATGAATTGTCCCACAGACCAACTCAAGTCATCAGGCCCTTTATGAGGCCAAGGTGTGGCAGTGGAAATGGCGCAGGGGTGTTTCCTGCCAATGAATGATGGAACAGAACAATATCGAGCACCTCAGAAAAAGGTAGCACCACACACACGAGTCACCCCTGCACCCCACCCCCTCTCTCTTGCCATGAAAAAAAAAAAACAACACATCATCCCTTTTCAGCATTGTCTGTTTTCTTTTATACCTGTCATGCTCATGTTGAATGGATTGGAACATGTTTAAAAGACTGAAATCCATTAAAATTCCCTGTCAACCTGGGGCTGATTTTGAAAAGGAGGGGAAAAAAAAGAAAAAGTATTGTGAATGTGTCTGTGAGGTTTTTTTTTTTAATCTGACTTCTGAACTTGTGCCAAACCTGGGCTACTCCATTGAAAAGGACCAAGTGACTAAATGAGAATAACATCCTTGGGGACACTGGGGATCAGTTTACTCTAAAAAATCATTGAGCACACAAAAGGGCTAGAGCCACAAGGTAAAAGAAAATGACAGGGAGGGGACTTTGATGGCAGAAAAACAGTAACTGTAGAGGACTTAAAAGGAGGCATTTAGAGACGAAGAAAAAAAGAATTTCATTTAAGACAGAAAACCTACTTGAGAGAAAAGTGCCACTTGCAATATGTGAAACAAAGCTTTTAATACTAGCATATCATCAAAGTCAGGTAGAAGCTGTTGTACGCAATTACCATAACAACCAAAAATAATGTCTTATCATTAATGAGAAAAAATAAACTACATTTCTATGCCACTGCCTTTACTGGGCTCCATTAAGATGTTTTATAAGCCTTTTTGGGTATTTGGATCATTACTTTGATTAAAACATGAATTAACTAAAACTGTGTGAAAAATTCATGAAAACAAGAATCCAGGATTTATTTTTCCATTTTTATTGTAAGATGGAAAAAGGTTTATCTTATAGGATTTTTTTTTACTGTCATGAAAACAGAAAATTACATCGGAGAGTTAATAGAGGGGAGGTTATACAGTAAAATCTGGGTTCATCTCTACACAGTGATTTTTGGAGACCTGCTCATATTTCAGGTTTACAAGATAATGCTCAAAATGATAACAAATAACTTTAACAAACCAATACGTTTCAATTAAGATGTCATCTTACATAACATAAACTGTGAGTTTTTACTTGATTACTAATTTAAGTGCATTTTGAATTTTCTCTTTTGTTTTAAATAAGAATTGTACATATTTCATAGGAATTAAGAAAGATTGCAAGAAATAAAATCTTTTATCTACTTCTTTGACTCCTTTTAATGTGTATAGATTTATATACTTGTGTATTTTATAGAGATTATCTCAATATTGACCATTTTAACATGTTTTTTCAATCATCATCTTGATATGATGCCCTTTCCTCAGGCTACTAAAAAGATCACAACCTAGTTTGTTTGTTTAAGCAGAGTCATGCCTTAAGAGGGCGATAAAATGCTGGAGTTTTTCTGAGGAGGGAAACATGTGCTCTAGACGAAACCTGAGAAATCCACACTGGGATGCTGCCACAAAGCCACAACCTAGTCCATTCATCTGTCACAGCCCGGAGGAGAGCTGAGGCAGCCATATTTAATCAGGAAAAAAAAAACTCCCCCCAGGCCAGAGTTTGTGTCCTATTGTAATATATTATTTTCAGCCTTTTTTCAGACAGCATTATTGATTAATGTCATTATCCTCCATACAGCACTCCATGTTTTTGTGCAACATGACACTACCCCTGCAGTTTGCTGTATAAGGAGCAAATCTCTATGGGGTTGAATACGGATAATTTGCCATTGTGCCCTTCCATCTTCTAAGGAAGCAATTACCAGCTATTTCTTCACTCAGCAGATAACTTGTTTTAGTGCAATACACCCAGGTTTCCTCAAGCCTCCGTTATATCAACGCCGAAAGTGGTCTGGAAAATTTCACCTCTGAATGAGTCCCCAGCTCAAAAGTAAAATATTATCTGTTTCAAAAATGCTAACCAGCCTCCGCTGCTCATCCAGTATTTTCAAGAAAAGAAAGTATTGGTGTTTTGAAATAATAATGGTCATGGTCATAACGCTCTCATACTTTCCACATGATCATTTATCCTGTTTTCACCACATTGCTGTGGAAACAAAAACGAAAAACTTACAAAGGAAAATAGCTATGATATTTATATTTAATGGCATTTAGCAAGTTGTCGTCAATGTATTCATCTGTGATAGAGAAAATACCCGCTTACCACTGCTTGAAAGGAGATCAACTGCAGTGATCAAACAAGTTAAGGCATGGGCTCTGGTGTCCTGTTATATTTGTGACTAGAGCAAAAGAAAAACTATGTATTCTGGCAATTTATAAATGGCACGTGGAATAGGATAACACACATTCATCTTTTAGTGGGAGGAGAGCAGGGGTAATCTAAGTGGCAGCACTGTGTGTGTCATGGCTAAGGTCTTTTATAGGAAGGGTCAAAGACACTGTAGGTCCTGTTAAAATACCTGAAGCCCCCTCACGGATGTGAAAATGAAAAACAATGTTTCAATTATCCATCCATGTGCCATAACACACTTATCCAAACTACTGAAATGCCTGCAAGTGGATTGGTTTATTATGATTAACATATATAAATATATATAATAATATATATAAATGCATTGGGTTAACGTCATTCTTCAACCTTTTTTAAATACAAGCTTTGGATTAAGGATCATAGTATTTTACATTCATACTGTAAAACAAAAATCATAAATAGTCAAATCAGACTGCTTAGCAACAGTCATGAAAAACATTAATTATCATTATTACTACTACAGGGACCTTTATTTCTGCTGTTTGTAAGAACACAAATATTTTGGTTATCATCAGGACTCATTTAAAATAAATCTGATTACAACACATGATAAATACCTTAACAAAGGAGAGTTGGACATTATGAAAATACAAATTCGTATTTTTGTCATGTCACTGCTAGAGAGGGGCGGCATTAGCATTACTGCCTCAGACTTCTGGGGCCCTGGGTTCAATTCCAGACCTGAGGGGCTATCTGTGTGGACTTTGTATGTTCTCCTGGTGCTCCAGTTTCCTCACGAAGTCCAAAGACATGCTGGTAGTTTAATTGGCTGTTGGGAAAATTGGCCCTGGTGTGAGTGTGTGCGTGTCTTTGCCTGTGTGCCCGGTGATGCACTGGCTTCCTGTCCAGGGTGTATCCTGCCCTGCGCCCGTTGTTTTCTGGAATAGGCTCTGGCTCCCCCATGACCCCTTACTTCTACCTCTACCTTTGTATCCTCTACTTGTCTGCAAAGCAAATTTCCCATCTGGGACAGTAAGACATGTTTATAGTATGCTGACTGTCTGTGTTAAACTGCCCAGTACAAAAGTAACAGGTGTGGGGCTCCCTCCTCATTAATCCTCCCTCAACAGTCATAGAACTGCTACAGTACCAAATCCAGTGTAGCTCGGATAAATTTCAAGTGAAGAGGCATATTTGACTGTTTAATGAAAATGTTTCTTTTACTTAAATTCAATCAAGAAAACATTTTTGCACCACTGGTGAAAGCTGTAGAAGACCCAGGCAGGTGTATCTTCTGGAGAAGTGCCATAATGTTGAGTGGCATGGTCAATTAAGGCTCCTGGCCCAGCCAGTCCATGGTGGTACTTTGTGCAGTACATTGTTAATTAGCCTAGTGCATTATTAATTCTAACACAATATGTTTCGGTTTTAAACGGCCATGGATGAGCTCACTTAGTTACCTGAAACACTTTGCCATGCTTTTATCACAATTGCCTGAAGAGTAAAAAGCAATTCAGCAAATTGTAATACAGGCATTGAAGCTGCTCTGACCATTCATGGTCAGAAAGTAGCATTTCTGTTATCTTAAAAAAGACATAACAGTAACATTTAATAAAAATTCTATGTAAAGAACAATTTTTATGTTGTGTGTTTTTATTACTGAATGTAAAAACACAGAACTGTAGCAGATGATATATAAATGTTTAAATTAACTATTTAAGTCACAGTGTTGACTTGATCTCACACAAGACATGGTTTTAATGCTTGTCAGATACTCATATCCCTTTGGCAGTCCTAAATGAAGATGCATATGCCTGTACTAATAAAAATGCGCTACATAAATTAAAATCACTTTGAATACCTGTTTTCTAGAAATAGATATGTGGCTAGCCTTGGTCTAGGATAGCCACAATCCAGTAGGTCTTACAGGTCACCTTTAAATTATCCATTTGGAAACACATGGAGCACATACAGTATGTTTTAAGCAGTTTATTAAGTTAATCGGTTAACTTAAATTGCGAGATGACCAGGCAAAGTAGTAATCAGATGTTGCCATTTACACCAAAGGCAAGTAAAACAAAATATCATTCAAGGGCCAGCTTGCAAAATGAACATTACATTTAAGTTCATTTGATAACATCCAAGCAGAAATGACCAGATATTGTGTTTTGTACTCAGAAGAATTCATCATTACTTTCAACATCTCCATTTGTCCCCACAGAAGAGCTATTTTTAAAAGATATTAAAATAATGTAAGTACAGTATCAGCCAGCTTTGATTGAGATCATATACAATAGTTATATGGGAATCTGGTAGTATTTTCCTTAGACAAAAATCATAAAAAATGTAGGTTAACAACTTGTTGTTTTTTCCACCATGTTTTGGTAGGTTTAAGGGACAGCACAGTGGTGCAGTGATCAGCATTGCTGCCTCACAGCACTGGCGCCCTGGGTTCAATTCCTGGTGTCACGCTCGTAAACCCTTCCTCTTAAGGATGCTCCAGCCCTTCCTTGTTTTATACTCATCTCCCGCACCTGCCTCCGGTTCCTGCCCCCTGTCCTATAAAAGCCAGACGTTCCTGCCAATCTGGGCTCAGCTTTGGAAGATGGACGCCCGGAAGCCCGCCTATCCGCGAGTCCAGGAGCGACTCGACGGCACAGGCTTCACCACGGCGTCTTCTCCTTCTGAGTCTGGGATTAGGGAGCGTCTGGTCCCATGACCCCCCTTTTATTCCCCTGTCCCTCTGCCGGATCCTGCTCCGGCTTTTAACTCTGTTTGTCTGTCAGGATGGATCACCCTGTCTTGGACTTTTGCTTCACTCATGGATTTGCCTCGGACTCCCTTGGACTGTTTGCCTCGGCCACACCTCCCCCGGACACCAGCGCACCATGAACACACCCCCTGTTTTCCTTCCAGCCCCTTTGCATGTTTTTTTCCTCGTGTTTTCCGCACTCCTCCCCGGATTGTGCTCTCTTCATAGGGTCCTTAAGAACGCTTCTTGACACCTGGGTTGCTATCCTGGGTTGCAGGGTTGCAGGGAGATTATATCTCCCTGTGTTCGCATGAGTGTGCTGGTTTCCTTCCACCATCCAAAACATTTAATTGGTGTGAGTGTGTCAATTGTAACTACAAATATGCAGCTTTCTGATAATATATGGATGTGCACATGCATTATTTTGGGAATCTTCAAAAGAATAAAATGATCTCAGCAGTGTGGAGGGACAGTAGAAATCATGCCAGTAGTTTCAGCTGATCTAACACTAGAAATCAGTCCTCTTTTGTGTGTAAATACTGTAGGTTCACATGTTGTGCTTTATGACTGACTAAAAGTCACATTCTGGGATTAATTTAGATAGATGGCGAGAAGTTGTGTAGAGTAGGTATTGTTTGTTGAACTTTTGTTCAATTAAGTCTCCTGGTACGGTGTTTTTCCAATCATCCTTTTCTCCACATGCTCGCAAGCCGCCTGCTGAAAGGTAAGAGTGGTACTGTAGCATTCCAGACATGGACGCTTCTTTCCCCCTCAGAGTTCAGAAGTCACTGTGTTCCTGATCTTTATGCACAGTAGGAACTTGTCAGATCTTTGTGACCTGCTTCTGAACACTGCATCTTTGTCTAAATTCATTATTGTACACATTCGTTCATTCTGTGCAGATTAGGCATTATTAGCATAGACAACTTAATGGATTTTCCAAATTCAAATCTTCATTTATACCATTCATGGTAGTAGTAATTAAGGCAATACAGGATGACAAATGATATTCATCTGTTTTGAACATTAAGCCCACCAGATATTTTGATATATACTGAGATGCAGGATTAAAGTACTCCAACCTCATAACAGCAGGTATTGGTATGAGTATCTGTTAGCTCTTCATGCTAAAGTTTGATCTTTTATCTACTACACATGTCTTTGTTGATGTGAATTTATGAGGCCACACATATCACATCAAAAAACAAAACATTCTCTTGGAGAGTAGAGTTTGACATTAAATGATGAATCTAACCATTTCTCATCACTGTGTCTGGGATAGAAGGACTCCCAACTCTCAGTGATTTACATGCTTTTCATCGTAAGAAGAGAGAAACCATAACAATGTATCCTTTCTCCATTCAGTATCATTTAAAGAGCAGACTCCTCTCCTTTTTTTCTATAAAACCTTATAAAGATTGCAATTTTTAAAGATATTTTGCACCTCAAACAACAAAACCACAACCTATGGAAGTTTTCTTTTGTATGTAATTAGTATGTAATTTGTATAAATAATTATTATTTTCTCAAAATATGCAAAGAGGCCATACAAATGCGATAACAGCCTCTTGAGGGAAATAATACAACAAATCCTCATGTCACTTTTCTCACCAAAGTTGAATTCAAAATAAACACTCCTGGATTTTTTTTTGTGTTTGAAAAAAATATTTTGTCTTATTTGATTTTAGAATTTAAGTTTTCTGTCGTTGTTCTGAGATACATGTCAGAACATGTGCAATTTATTGAAGTGGTTCATACTGGATACTCCTACTCTATGACTGGAACAGCATCTGTTAAAAATATTTTGAAAATAACATTTCAGTAGTTTAGCTACTGCCCTTATTTTGCACCGCATTACCACAACACATAAAGATATCAATGAAATTATGTGTTTAAGTAACTGTGAATTTCAGAGCAAACTATGAATACAGGAATGCGTCAATTATGATTATAGCAGTCCTGTCACTTAATTCTATTTAAAAAATATGTTTGTTGGGCATTTTGTTCACCACAGATCAAATGTATATACACTATCCATGAATTACAGCACTCCAGTCCAACTACAATTAACACACAGCATTTAAGCAGACACTTTCTTTAAGCCAGTTAACTTTATCACTAAAACAAACTAGATCACTTTGAATTTGTAGTCAGGAGGAGAAGGTACAAAGAGTATACATCACATTCTGTTAAGTTGCAGTTAGTTGCTCAAACATGAAGGGTAAAGCTATTTAAAGTATTTTTAACAGTTTTATTTTTTAAAAGAAAAACCCCCTGGTTTTGTTATACAAAAAAAGCACCAGAAGTTGAAATGCAGAGTGATCTCGCAGAAATGAACCCCTACCCAAGTTAATTGAGCAGTTTCTAGTGTATGTTTATTACAATTTATAATAAGAGTACCAGGACTCTATGGTTCTTACATTGTAGAAAATTGCTCTATTCCTGTGTATTGGGATGTACAAGAGTTTTGATGACATGCTTCATGGAACATGCCACTTCACATTCATTGTAATCTTTCCCAGTGGTCTTGGTAGTCAGAGATTAGTTGTGTATCAAACTTATGTTTTGAAAATAATTTTTAAAGGTGGAAAGATGTAACCTGTGTCTTTTAAATTACTTTTAATGCACATGTTGACCAACCCAGAACACCATGCAATGCAGGTGTACTGTAGGTGTGTGCCATTCAAAACTGTATTACTGTTATATATATATAATATACAGTATTAGTTACAAAAGTGCCAAAGTGCCATTCAGGTTTATAATGGATATTTACTGTATATTTTGTTTTGTGTCTATCAAGGTAGATTTGTTGGATCACATTGAATATGTGGCTAGTTTCACCATTACTTTACCATCACCACTCATTCTATGAGCAGAGCTCGCTGTGCTCATCTTTTTCATTTGCGGAGATGAAATGCATTCTAAGGCCAGCAAAGTTCCTGGGCTCAGACAAGAGTCTATATAAATAGAGTCATTAAACTGGCTGTGATGTTGATGTTGAGCACATTATGGCTTTAGGTGCGGACAGCTCAGATGGATGTCATTGCATGGCAGGTGTAAATGCCATACACTATTGATTATTTTTAAATCTACGCTGCATTACTTACACAACTAGATCACACACCCTTGAATACAGCCATATCATGCTCTGAGTAAAATGAAAAAGTTCCTATAAGAAGATATCTTTTTACTAGATTTTTTGGAGCAATACAAAAACATGTTACTTCTAAGTGGTTCAGCAAGCTTTTTGTCTACTGTAGATTCCCTTAATAAGAAGAAATTCTAAAAAGCAAAAAAGCAAGTGGATTAAAACATGTGCCTGGTTTTTCCATTCCTGGCTACCAATAGTTGTACTGTTGATTTTTGTGGGTATATGGATTCTTCACAGAACTCCGAGCCTTCCCAACAAAACATTTTTTAGTTAATAAAATATGATGTCAATAAATGGAAAATTTCTAGTGTGTTTTTAGCTTAGTGTGTTCTTTTTCTATCAGTGAAAGTAATTGTCTTCATGTATTATCTTTTACATCTCTGTTGCTAATATTACATTTCTGTGGCACTGCTTTAAAATTCTTTACAGGCATCAGTTGAAGTGAATGCATAATGCCTTTACCAATGATAATCCCTATTATACTATAAGTATATCATCTAAATATATCTTTTTATTTTTGGCAAATCTTTCACATTGTGTGAAAACATTTTAAAATGAAAAAAAAACGTTTTCTGATGTGGTTTACACTCTAAACTAAGAGAAAATACATCTTTAATCTTTCATTTAAATGACAGTTTTGCTAAAGTTCTTTTTTCATGCTTTAATAAAAGAACTAATAATCTTGCCTAATGTGTAAGTATGTTTGCTTACATTTCAGGTTTGAAAGAAGAAGCAGGGATAAGAAAGTACAGGAAAGTGGCGCTCAGATCTCGCTGGGAACCTGAGTGGTCCTTGTGGGTTGGCTGGTTCGGCGGCCTGCAGGGCCTGAAAACATAAACACTCATCTGACTCCTTCAGAGTCACTTGAGCTGGGCGGTCAGGTTTAGAGAAGGAAGGGGAAGGCTCCCCTGACTCACTGAGGGTCACTTGAGCTGGGCCCTCAGGGGTAGAATAGGAAGAGGAAGACTGCCCTGACTCACCGAGGGTCTGAGTCAGCCTGAGGTCTGGGAATTGAGCTTCATTTACCCCCTAAAAGACGGACTCCCAGCACAACACTTTCTCTCCCAACAAACAACAAACAAAAAGAGTGTAGCAATTCATAACAAATAAAGAGATAGGCCGGAGAAGGATAAACAGGAAATGAGAGACAGAGGTCATGTGTATGACTAACCACACAGTTGAGAGGAAAAAAAGACTAGCAATGAATAATTGGGCTGGCGAAATGTCTGAGGTAGCAGTGTGGATGTATACATTGACTGCGTGGAATACCAGCAACCATTCTGAAGAGGTGAGGAGTGTACAACTGGGGGTTGAGATTGGCCTTATGGGCTAATAATGATAAACCAAAGTGCTGGAGACGACCAGAGATTTAAGGAACAAGGATGAATAATTGAAAAGGGGGGTTGAGGAGCCTTGTAACAGGGCAGCCGAGGCAGGAGTATGGAGTCGGTGTATCTTGGAAAGCGCAGAGCTGCTGAGAGCATTTGTAGGTTGACATAGCGCTGGTGAAAGAGCAGGGGGCTCTCTTTGGTGTGCTGTAGTGCGTCTATGCGTTCAAGAAACAGCAGAGAATTTAGCAGGTGAGTCTAGCGCTGGTATTCAAAACTTCAGATGTGAGCGTTAGTGTGGTTAAGGTTTAATAGAGAGAGCGATAATTGAATTATTTGGGAAGAATAGGAGCCCCTTTTTCTCCCCCAGACTATCATAACTTGACAGTTATCATTTTAAGGACATCCAAGGAGCACAACCTAAGTATATGAAAAGGCATTCACATCCGGGCCAATTGTTTTACAGAAGTAAATTAGCCTACCAGCATGTCTTGGGATTGTGGGAGGAAACTGGAGCACCTGGAGGAAACCCATGTAAACATGGAGAGAACATACAAACTCCAAGTGGCACCCCAGGAAAGGAACCCAGGGCCCCAGAGCTTCAAGGCCACAATGCTAACTCATGTGCCACCATGCCGCCCACACAAGAACATGAGATTCCAAATATGTTACAGTAACTAAGTGTCTTAAGAAGCATCTGACTTAGTGCTAAAGTTATGTTAAACATTGTGTGACAGAAAATCTGTGAAACAAAGCCAATAAGAAAGATATTAAAGATTCTAAAGAGCCCAATAATAACTGTGTCTGTCTTTCATGCCTGTAAATTTAAGTTTTAATCCACCGAAAAGGAAAAACCAGGTGTGATTAATTTGGTTTACATGACACACATTTGCTAAGCTGCACGATGTTGTCCCAAGGGCATCAGCAGCTAGACACAATCTCTCCCCTTGTTGTCATGAGCAGGTTCCTAGGCAAACAGGATTAGAAGACCACAGTGGCTAACTTGTGCAGAAAACACTGGCACATGCCAGGGTCCGTCATCTCAACCTTAGATACTTGATCGTTATGACAATTCCTATTAGTTACCAAGCTGAAAACAAATCCCCCCCCCCCAAAAAAGAATTATGACACATAACAACTGTTGTTTAAGCATAATATATCATCACATTTTAGCTCACTATTTTTGAGTCTAGGCAAGGGAGACCATCAGAAACAACAGCTTTTGGCAGGTGTTCAATTGTTTAGTACTGAAAATGGTTTTTTTTCTCCTTTTAAATTATTTGCAGTTCATCTTAAAAAACTTTACACAGTAAACTTCAAATCATAACAACATACAGTATAATTGTGCCAGAAGAAAATCCTTGTCTTTCAAACAGTTAAAAAGCTGTGATCTTCAGGACTTAATTATATTACAAAGGAATGATCTACAGTACAGCCAGAGTTCAGTAACCTCAGCAGGCCAGTTGCAAGCCTGACAAGGCCAGTCTCTGTGCTATGCCCAGATCCTAAACTGAAATGAAACTTCTCAAGGGTTTCACTACTCTTCTCTAAACATTTACAGCTGGTTGGCAATAATATTCTTAAGAGCCTGACAGAAAAAGTGAATTGGACAAGTTATGTATTTCCAAAAACACTGTATTAATTTTTTAGGTGCTTCACAAAAGAAACTTTTAAATCAGCAGAAACTCTTCCAGATGATTGAGGTCATTATTCCCTCACTGGAATAAAAGGGCTTACTATATGTTACTTTTGAAAAATGTAATTAACAATTTTAGAGTTTTTTCCCCCATTCTGGCATTTTAACATTGGTCAATGAATGAATTTGTTTCCGAAATGTGTTGTTTATTTTATTTTTATTCTTACGTTTCCGGCATGTGTGATAAATAACGTGGCTCAGTCTGTAAAAGACTGCTCTGAGAGTAGGTAGAGCTCATTAGCCCAGACGTTGTGAGACTGAAATTTGGTCATGCCACTCGCTGACTCTAACCAAGTCTTCCCAAATTTTCCGATCAGGGCTCACACAAATGTCAGTAGGATTTCCAAGGATTTTCCAAACGTTCAAGAGCATCAGTGGTGGATGCGCTTCTCCTCAATAACTGCTCCATAGCAGTGGAGTCTGTCAAAAGAGGAATAGTTTGCTGTCTGGAATCTTGCCATGCAGTGTAGGATTCATTCCTATAATGTAAATATAAGGAAACAATTCCAAATAAAAATGATTAATACTGTACAAAAACCAGTACATGAAACTTGCAAAGGGTGGTGAAATTTATTTTACTCAGCTTACTATGTCATATTTAAAAATTAAATGTTGTTGGATTAAAAATTAAAAATCCAATTATCTAGAACAATGATCTAAAGAAAGGTGTTTCATTGGAAAATTAACACTTGTTTCTTAAAATGATCCTAATGAGAAAGAATTTGTGTGTGATCCAGAGGTTGCATTCACAAAAGAAGGGGGTGGGGGGTGTTTTTTTTTAGCTCTTCGTGACATCAAAATCTTCTTTGAGATGACACAAGAGGTCAGAGATGGGAGGTTTTTAAATCTGTTTTCTTCTACTTCTGTCTGTTATTTAGTAAATCCGTTAGCTTAGGTCTTTGTATTAAATGACTGTTGAAAGACAAGTGAAAAATAAACAGCTGGTTTCCAAGGTACTTCACATAATCTAATAATGGTGTTTCTGAACTCCACAAAAAAATGAAAATATCTGCAATTGGTTTGGCAGCCAGTCATGCATAGTAGAGCTCACGAATTGGTAACAGAAAATAGCAGTTTGCTTCATTGAGTATGTACTGTATATCTACAGTATAATAGGCATATGCACCATTCATGAAGGAAATTAGCGATTCTTTCCCAAAATAAAATCCCATAGCATATCTACTGTTCAAAAGCCAAACACACTGTTTTGGTATTTGATACATCTTAATTTCATACTGTAATTCATCTCATTGTTATCCTTAACTATATGGATTTAACAACCGATGATTAGATGATTCTTATAAAGCAATCGGGAATTATCCTGTAAAACTAGTTTGTGGAACTATGGTTCCATAATATTATCCACATGATCTTTCAAAAAAAGAGCACCAAAAAGTGCAAACCTAAGCAAAGTCAAAACAGACTTTAAACTGTTTTGAATTGAAAAATGATATGGCACAAAGAGGTTCATTCTCAAGATCCTTTAGCTAATTAATTCACTCTTTTCTGCATTAATGAACAAAACCACATTTAAACATTTTTTTGAGGGCATTGTAATGTTTTCCTGCATCACTCTTTAATTAAACATAAGTAGAATTGTAAATTGTAGTAAATTGCTTTCAAAATCCCTGATACTACACCTCCAAAAGAGACAGAAAGTCATAAAATGTTTGTGCTGCTCTTAATTTCCTTTCAGAAGTCTGGGTGAATGACCAGATGGTTAGCACTGATCTCTATCACAAAGCATCTTTGAGCTTTTTATGTCAAGAATGTGCCGGGAACAGTTTAATTAGCTTCTGATATGAATTGCTCCATCTCCCTTGGTGGTCAGCCTTAGACAAGGTGCCTCCTCTACAAAGACTATATTCTGTATTGCCCTTTTCCAGCAAACATGAATCGACAAGTTTCAAAAGAGCACCTGCCAAGATTACCTGTGACCTTTCCCATGGGCGAAGGTAGAGACCTCTCCTTGAAGAGGATAAAGAAATTAGCATTTCATTCTTCCAGAGGGTACCTCTCAGGAATGCTTACTGGCAAGCATTAAGAATAAACCAGCTTATTGAGATGGGACCTGGGAAGCTGACAAGCATGGCTAAGCCCAACGGGGAAATTCAATAAGGAAATAAGATGCTCTGCAGTGCAATCTGCTGTGATTAGCCCATTTGGAGGCATGGATTAAAACATGAATAACAGGGAGGAGGGGGGCTACCACTTATGTACTTTTATTCATCTTGATAAAGAGGTACCCAGTAAAAATGTTTTTTATATCACATTATTAAATGACAAGCCTTGAAACAGAATGATTTTGTTTTATATCCAGAACGGTTCAAATTTAGCACACATTTCGTGTATTAGGTGTATTTTGTACACATTTTAAAATAGATATTTACAGTACATATATTGAAATATTTAATTGCGAGAATAATTTCTTGAACAGAGAACTTCATTAGATATACACCATATTCATGTGTTTTTTATTTTGTATTCTATGCTAATGGTAATGTTAATGAAAAATACTGCACTCAAAACAGGTGACTGTTGAAATCTTTACATTGCTACATTGATATTTTAAATAAAATAATCTCATTTTAATTCAAACATGAATTGCTCTGCAACAATTCACGTAATAAAAAAGGAATGGGGTGTTTTTATAAGTTGACTGCAGAGAATAGCACAGAGGAAACATGTTGCAAAGGCTGATTACTACTTCTTGTAATTCCAGAAGTTCAAAACTAAATCACATTCATGCAGACTTCTAAAAGCACAGGGCAAGGATGCCTAAGTAGTACATTTTTAATGAAAAATGCCTTTAGCAGAACAGTGAAAGAAACTGAAATATTCCAGAGACAAATGGATTGGTAGACATTGCAACAGCTTGCAGCTGTCCTGTGTGTCTTGAGACTGACATTAATTGAAAACTGCAAACAATTTTGGCACAGAAATCAAGAGTCTTAGGCACTAAGTCAAAGTATGCCTGTTAGATAACTATAACAGAATAAAATCTTACTATAATCACAACGATGTATTAGAGTAAATCTTGCGTTTGATCTGAACCATTAAACCTACCAATTGTGCTATTAAGACAGACTGTTACATTATTTAAAATTGAATGTCTTCTAAAGGTTTCAGAAGGCCATGGAAAATGAATAAGTATAAATGATTAGCCAGTTATTTGGCATCACTCCATTGTTGTAATGTGGGTTATAGACTGTCTATGCTAAGCTGCCAGGGGGGTTGTAAAGGGTAATTTTTTAGTTTTTAACAAGTAAACCTAATGAACTGTGTCTATTTCTGATGTAATGTATGCTTCTTTCATAAAATAGTAGTGTTTGTGACAGACTGAAAGAATAATTTGAGGCACAGTTATACTGAATATGTAAAAAACAATGTTGACTTTAATGAAAAAAGCCTGAGGAAAACAAGCTTCACTTGTCACTTTTTCAGAAACTTTCCAGTTGAAATCAGTTCCATGGCTAAAACATTATAATCTGAAAGGTGGTTTAGTGCACTGAAACAGATCAGATCTTTCCTCAGTGTTAATGAGAAATGTATTGTGTGTGAACATTGTGTCATGATAGATTTAAAACATTTGTACTTGTTGTATTGTCAATCATAAAATAACTAATGAGCGAAGGATGGCTGGAAGACTATCTTGTTATTATTCAGACAATTTTTTTGTGTGTATTGTCAATGCTTAGTTTATAACTTTGTTTAATCTTACATTCTTTCTTTAGCTAATATCCAAAATAGCAGCTGCCCCTGTTATGTGAATAACATCACAAGTGGAGCATATCACAAGTTTAAGGTGATAGATATCTGTTTCTTTAATAGTGGAGAGAGGTGAAAGCTCGGTCTATTCCCTTGAATACTTTTTACCATCAGCCAGCACTGATGTGATAAGTATGTTAAAAAGTGAAAAATGGCATGTTAAAGAAAGTTTGGACTTTCAAATAATTTCTTCTCAGAACAGCGGTTGCAAAAATGATGGACTCAAAACCTCAGGCAATATTTATTATGATTCTTAATACAGAACAACTATGTCTCCTTAAGATTGTCTCTAAGCTTTTTTAGACAACTGTCTATCTTATATTATAATTAGGGTGTAAACCACATAACATTTGTCCCAGAAGTTTAAACCATTAAGGGCCGAGCTAATTAATGTAGTTGACTACATTTTGCTTTATTGGTTCAAAAACAATTTACATGATTTAACATGCGAATAGCTTTAGATAGCACATAACACATTCTAGAACAGCCAGGTTCCCATTAAAAAGAAAATAATACTATTTGAAGACAACATATGGGAAACAAAGACAATGAAGAACTGAATTACCTCAGCAAAAGAAAACCAAAGCACATGATGCCACCAAAATAAATTAAATATTTCCTTGTCATTTCCTTCTCTCCCTTTAAAGACATATTTGTAGTTATGTTATAATAATATCTAATTTCTAAGTCAAATATATAATAATATAAGAACTATAATAATTGACCTATTTAATACTGTAAACTTGCAGACTAACTTTCGTGTAATGATGTTAACGAAAGTTAGATCATGGTTTTCTGGACTTGAAGATATTATGACAAATATGGTTCAGCTGTGTGGTACTGTAGTTAATGCTGCTGCCTCACAGCTCCAAGATTGCATGTTTTTCTGAACTTGGACATCTTCTGTAAGGAGTTTACAGTGTTGGTCCTCTGTTTACACAGGTTTCCCTAGGTGGTTCAGTTTTCTTCTGCCTTCCAAAGATGTGCTGCCTGGGTTAATAGGCCCTGGGGTTGCCACAACCCTCACCTGGAATACCTGGCTTATATAGGGTGGATTCCCAGATTAAAACATATATTCCTGTTGAAATATTAAATAATCACTGATAATTCAATTGCTACTTCCGTTTTGTAGAAGAAGCTATAAACAATAGCTAAATTGAAGCTCTACAAAAGACCTTCTGCCATAGCAATATCAACACACTTGTATTTGGAGGGTTAATCTGTTAATCTGTTTTCTGTAGATCATTGTTGATAACAATCATACCTATTTAAAGCTGTGAGAAAGATTGAATTGAATGATATGTATAAATTGTGAAATTGCTTTATAGCCAGTTCTTTGATTACATCTGTAATGATCTCGATTGCAGAATATGATCTGTTTTCTGTGGGTCAATGGCTGTCTCACGCTCACTACACAAGTGTAATGGTGGTATTGGTGGGATGTGGAACAGATCCTTTGAGTGATTTGAGCACATCCACCCATCTCCTAATCTACTTATCCAGTACAGAGTTGCAGGGGGAGCTGGAACCTAATTTGGGACACACCATGGACTGGACACCCTTGATCTCTGCACAATCACACACACACTCACACCAGGGCCTATTTTAAAGAAGCCCATTAACCTAGAGTACCAGCATGTCCCATGGAGGAAACCCAGTGACCTCGGGGAGGAATCCTCACAGATAGCACACAAGGAATCGAACCCTGAATCAGCGCTGGGAGGCTGCAATGCTAACCACTGCACTGCTGTGCTAGTGATGGGAACACATTAGTCACTAATACCAGGGAAGACGTATCACTCTAAGACATATAACCATCATTAAAATTTCAGAACAGCGATAGAATACATAAATGAAGAAGAGACTGCCTTTGGGCAATTATAACCTCTGCAAACATTTTATATGTGAGCTTTTAGATCCTCACACTATATTATTCCTAGCATCCTGGCTGCCATGATCACTGTTTGTCTTAAACAAACTGTGTAGCAATTACTGAGTCACTGAAACACATAATACACAAAGGAAATTCAATCCCCTGTCACCTAATTAAAAAAACATTATCTCTTTCCAGCTCTGACCTCCAGCCACTGAAAGGATAAGGATTGGTGCCTGTCAATCATGTTTACCCAACAAACTCTGACACGTCATCACAGCAAATGGATCACTTCAAGTGGGATACATCTCCTTAGGTCTCTGAAAACCTCATTAAAGAAATGCAAGCATTATCTGTAATCTAATACCTTGTGTCAATTCTATTTAGGGAAGTTAAAATAGTCAAGAATTGTATTAGATGTTAATTTATAAGACCAATAGATCACACCAAAAGCCCTTAACCTTGTCATTGTCGTTTCAGCTAAAATATAGACAAAGCTTTTAGACCAAAGCTTTCAAAGTTCCAGGCAGGCAGATGTAATATTGTTAATCACAAGCACAGCAAAGAGCTTCTAAGTACTGTCTGGATCTTAGATTCCTGACATAGTAGAGGCATGTCTGGTTAGCTGTTTTTTCTCACTCACTGTCTCCATTGTAGTTTGACCCCTTAGAATAAAGGGGTTTTGAGTACGGGTCCTTCTTCACTAACTGTACAGCTTTTCAGCACTTTCACTTTAACATCTCCATTTTGAGGTCAGTAATAAACAAATAAGAAAACAAAAAGTGTCTTAAGACGCACAATGTTAATTAACAATGATCATTTTTGAACAGCCAATATATAATAATAGATGTACACTATATATTCATGCTGCATTCATACAGTACATATAAAATCATATGCTGTAGTTTATAAAATGTGAGCTGCCTGAGAAGATGCAAAAATACATTCAGCCACAAGCCTGTTTTGTAAAGAAAGGGAATGACCAAAACACCATCTAGTTTAGATTTAAGAGACTTTTTGTGAAATACACTCTTAGGCATTTGCAACAGGTCTCCTTAACAAAATGTGGTGAAGGATTCTTTAATGATCTTTGATGATCTGTCTTAAATGAGCTTTAATGATCTATCTGGAGTTAAAAACAATGGTCAACTGAAAAAAAGTCAAGTTCCCTTTCAAGGAACGTCTTGGTGTGCCTTCACCGCTGCCTCTCTCCAAAGTACTTACAATATTACAAAGTCATGCAACCAGTTCCTGCCAGATCAGCCCTCCCTTTCCTCTCTATAAGGCAGGGTGGCCTCTGATCACCCTTTGCCATGAGGGTGCTGAGAAAGCCAGAACAGGACACATTGTCATAGAAGGTCTTCCTTGGGCCGGGACCCAACAGAGATCAGCGCTCTGCATTTGCAGGCCTGGGGGTCCCTGTGTTATTACGAGCGCGGCAATGACCCCACAAGTGACGTGCCCTGACAAGCTCCCAAAACTCTGATCACTCATCATGGTGTCAGGCACTTTGGCAGGCCCCATGCAGGCACTGCCTCATTTCTGTCTTCCTGGATTGCCTTGAGGAGGTTCAGTCTTCCTGAGAAAACCCAGCCTGCAGGAGAGAGAATCTGGGAGCAAAGCAAAAAGCAGAAGAAGTACACACCTGAGATGACCTCCCCATAGGATTGGTGGGTTTCCTGTTCAAGGACAACTATCAAAGAAAAAGTGGAATTAAGGAAATGTCATCCCCTTGAATAACGTTTGCTGTTTTTTTTGTCATTTTAAATGAAATAAGATACTGAAAACCAAATGAGATGGGTCAAATTGCCTCCTCTCACATGTAAAGGTTCTTATATGGTGGTAAATGACAGGACTCTGGAAGTAGAAATGACACCCGAAAGGAGGGATATTCTTTACCTGAGATCTATTCCCTTGGTACCTCTGACTGTGTTCATACAGTAGCAAAAAGAAACTAACAGTTGCTGCATTGTTGCATTGTGCATCTGTACTGAAGGAAATAAACTTTAAAATCTCCTTTAAACTGTGTATAAAGTTACTTTCAGTTCTTGATCACCTGGAACAATGGACTGAATAAACATTTTATTTAGATTCAATAATTTTAGACAAAAGGATGTTTTTAATAAATACTTTAATAAACACCTCAGTTTAAACATCACATTAAACTGAAGTTTCAGAATTTTTATAAATTACAATTCTATGAAGTATAAAACAGTAAAAGCAGAACTGCATGTAAACACACTGATCTTTAGCATTGTCAGAGCTCAATCACTGTGTCAGAGTGAGGATTTTACACTTCTAAAATAAGGAGTGAAACAATGCCCTTTAATTCCAGGGGCCTCTGGACGGCCCTTAGAGACCTACGGGATCCCATATCAGTCATTACAAGGAATGGGATGAGCTCTTTGTTCTTGTATTGTCTAATTATTGTTTCCATTTGGTCAGCCAATCCAGAGTAATCAAGTAAATAAGCTGTAGTATTGAAAACAAAAAATTGGCTGAAGGTAGATTTGGCTTCAAATAGATTTAGGGGTATGAATTGGTGGTGCCTGATTGTAGCTAAAATATTTCCTGAACCTTAGGCTCAAAACGTAAAGTGTGGTTCTTTTCTTATTAAAGTGCCAACTGTGTCCAATAAAAAGAAAAGCCTAGAATATTGTATGCTTTACTCTACTTTAATCTATTTATTCCTAATGTAGAAAATAGTGTGAATAAACATTACTTCTTCTTCTATTATACTGTATATACTGTGTATCATAAAAGTGTGCAAATTATGACTCATGTATAGTATTACTGGCAGGCTATTTAACAATGTGTAAATGAGAACATTCTGACTCTGACAGTGAAGAATTCATATGTACTCAGCATTAGTCTTAAATGTGTTTATGTTGGATAATTGAGGCAGAGTATGCAGGTTAGTGATCATCAAGTGACCCAGCATCTTGTTTCCATTTTGTTTTCAGTTATCAATCTTTTTAAAACTATTTCTATTTTTATGTTCCGACATTTTGTATAGCTTTAGTTCCTAGTGAAGAGATTTGTTTTAGCTTAAGATAAAATGCCTCTTACAGTATATTACAAAAGAAAAACTCTGGTTAGATTTCTTATCAGAAATCATAGGTATATTCACTTTTATTTAGAAAGAACATTAGAGTTACTGTAAGTGAAATGTTTGTGGAGACTGGAAAACATTGTGCCTAATTTAAAAAAAAACGTTTTAAGGTTCTATCTTGTTGTCAAATCTTTGCTCAGCATATGCTTTAAGAGTAAATGCAAATATGGTAATACTCTCCAATTGTTACCATAGTGGACAGCTAATTCACGCCATTAGGGGAGGGGCAAAATCAGACAAAAATGTGAAACTCTCAATGACATCACTGTGACATTTCTAAAGGGAAGATGAGATAATTCTTTAGTACTCTACTGAGTGAAAGGGTGGCATGATGGTGCAGTGATTAGCATTGTAGCCTCACAATTCCTGGGGTGCTAATTGCATGGAGTTTGTATATTCTTCCTGTGTTTGCATGGGCTTCCTCCAACAGTCTAAAGATACTTTAATTGGCTACTTTAATTGGTTAATTGGCTTCTGGAAAAATTGAGCCAGGTGTGAGTGTATGTGTGTCTGTGCCCCTGGCCCTGTGATGAACTGACATCCCATTCATGGTGTATCCTACGATGCACCAATTGCTCGCTGGGATAGGGCTTAGTTCTCCTGCAATCCTGTACCACAAATGGTAAAGCAGTTAGAAAATAGGTGCATATACGGAGTGAACAGAAACAGGAACAGGAAGAACAGGAAGTCAAACTCTGCTGGGTAAATTTGAACAAGTAAAGGTTTATTCTCTGATGAAAAGAGAAGAAAAGAAGCACAACATTTCGGCTGTGGAGCCTTCTCACACTTGAAGATGAAAGATGGTGCTGACTGAGTGATGCTCTCTGATGCTATGCATTTAGACCAAAAAGTTCCAATTTTCTCTAGTCTGACCACAAAACCTTTTGCCACATGTTTGCAGTATCACTTAAACTCTGTGCAGGATTATGATGGGTTTTCCACTATGCCTTACAGGCTAGCTTTGTGGAATAACTAGGGTATTGTTGACTCATGCTCATTTTTCCCATCTGAGCCACTCAATTCTGTAGCTCTTTCAAAGCTGCCATTGGCCTCATGATTACATCCCTAATCAGTTTCCTCCTTGCTTAGTTTTATAGTACAGTACTGCATATACAGTAACCACTACATTTGCTTTTTGTGTAATTACACACACACACTCACAATTTCGTTTTTCATTACATCTTTAGGGTCCATGATAAAGTCTAAACGACAAATTTTCTTACACGAAAAGTAAGAGCGCACAGAATAGGGAACAAAGCATGAAGCAAGACATACTGAACTCTAGCACACATTTCGTGCCGTTCTGTAGGCTCTGTGCTGGCTCTCACCCATACTAGTTAGTGGAATGTGATGCATACCTTACACTCAAAATGAAACAAGTCATAGGATGTCTTCCTCTTAACTTTCTAATTTTAGTGGATGTTTTGAAATTTTTCTTCGTATGGCTTCTACTGTACATGGTTTTGAAGTTGGCTTTTGTTTTTTGAAATGTGGGTAACAATTCACATTCTTCTGAATTCTGAACATTCCTTAAAAAGAGGTATGGGTGTAATATTGTACTATATACAATATTATGATATACATAATATAATTGCACCACTATTATTGCACAAACACAGAGGTCACTTAACTGGTGTGGCTAAATAAGATCATTTTGTGTTTCAGAAACAATTCAGGTTTGCCTCGGCAAAGGATTTGAATACTTACCTAATCATGACTTTTCTATTATTCTTTCATATTAATTAACTATTTACACATTTCTTTTGTCTTTGCTTAAACCGGTGCGAAAGTACAAAATCAGAAGCGGAGCCGTAAACCGTGAGGAAGCAGAGAGTCAAAGCCAGAACGATAACCAAAGTACCAAAACAAAACCAGGAGACGTAGTCAGAGAACAAACCAGGGTCAGGAAGCCAAAAACCAAGAAGTAATAAATTGCAAGAAATCGAGGTAGCTCTAATCAGGAAAACCTAATACCGAGCACAGGGGAGAGTGTGAAGCAGCATTAAATAGGCCGGGGTAAATGGGCTAATTGGGAACTGTGCTGGAATGCGAGGTGGAATGACGAGTCCTCCAGGGGCGTGGCGTAACACAAAGTGTCATGACTATAACAAAGGCAACAAACAGGGGTCTGAAGACTTTTTCAAAACACGTTATTATTGATGCCACTACCGTCAATTCAGATTTGTTTGGAGGCTGCTGACCAAATCATTGGTAATGTGATTTCTTACTCCTGGCAGAGGTACTTTGCTAAGAGAATCTTGAGTTTTTTCCAAATAGAAGACTGCAACTTGATCCACTCATATTCCCCTTTGGTTTAAGCTATTACCCAAATAATTACTCTGTAAATAAAGGCTGTTTGTGAGAAACACACAATAGGTATTCAAGTCCAAGTTGATGCCCCATATTAAAACATTTAAAGTACCTTTCTAGGTTGTTGTTAACCTTTGAATGGTATCTTTCATATTTAATTTGTAATATGGATCATTGAGAAGTTCTAAATTAACTAAATAACTGTTAAATTAACTAAAATAAATGTTATAGAATTCATTTAGTAAAATAACACCTACAACTTAGTAGGGATTATGGAAACAAAATATCTGCATCGTAATTAGCATTTGATACATTATATTTGTAATAATTTGTCTGAGTTATTTATTCACGGAAACCAAGGTAATTGTTTTAATTATAATGACTCTTTAGAAGATGTTGCAGTTGACACAGATGATTACTCAATGAGTCCTCTCAAAAACAGTTCACTAAAACAGTAGCTACATATTATTCAGAAATAATAATAACAGAAGTTGTATATTATTCAGAAATTGAATATAGTAAACAAATAGTTACAGCTGACGTTTTAATTAACTGGTAAATACTATTAAAAAGGGTTTTAAAAACTAGTTGAAAGAATTTCTGTCAGTTTGAATGTTACTATATATTCATTATACACTAAATACTGAAAACACTATACTAGTGACACAGTATGTCACTAACAAGTATGCCTGACACTCATTCCTGTCTTTGTAAATATTTTGTAAAGTTCCATAATTTCATGCCCCTCTCTTCATTTCTATCGAAGGGAGGATTTTAGCTTGTCGGATACATCTCATATAATTTTTTGAACATTAACAATTGAAAAAGAAAAAACACATGAGATGAATTGTGCTACAGAATCTGTTTTATTAATGGTACTGGTGCGTGTTCGTTCTTTGGAGGGCTAAATCAGCTAAAAGCTGATTTAAAGTTGTAACACCAAAAAAATCTTTTTTTTTGCTTTTGTGTTCTACAGTACGTCATTTCTGCAGTGCAACAACCAACAGATTTTTTTTTTAAAAAACTGCTCACGTCATTCGATTTGTCGGATGGAAGGTGTGAGGGTCATGAGAACGAGGACAGGAGGACAGGTCAGAACTCCCTGGCAGAGAGAAGATTTGAGAGTGACAAATCTTCTGAGGGAAGAATTGGAATCTCACATTTGTACAAAGGCAGGAATCAAGCCTGGTAGCATGAGTTGGGGGTCAACGTTTTCATTTCCGATTTAAAAAAAAATGTCAAGGCATATGAAAGAAGCAAATGAATAAATCTAATACAGAATAGAAACACCGGGAAGCTCATTTATAGCTCTTTAAATATATAATGTATCAGTTAGAGGTGCCTTAAAGCAATGTTTGAATTTGATACAAAAACATTAGAAAATGCTGAGGATTTTCAATTAACATTTATCCTTTTAAAATAAACTATTACTGATTACAATAAATAAAAGTAACCATGGAGTTATAAATTAACTGTGGAGTTAAAAACACTTCACTTAGGCTTGAACGTTTTTTTTTTAGATTTTACAAAATGCATCCAGTTTTCTCCATGCATATCATGTGTTTAATTGTGATTTAACTTTGGTTTGTTACAAATGTAAAAGCTTTTAATGACTGTTTATGGTTTACTGTGTTTTCAGTGTGGTTTTAGGCAAAGCATGATGGCTAAGGCTGAATCATCAAATGTTTTCATCATAAAATCAAAGGGAAGAAAAAAAATACTTTTGGCCAAGTTCATATTTTCTATAAAACACATTTTCTGTGTCAGATGCTATGGCTGTAATAATGAGAGTGTTTTTCCTGTTTATATAATTAAAAACAGCAATATACTGTATAGTGTAAGTGTAAGTCTATCAAGGTGTGAGACATTCTGACTTCTATTGTTATATATTGTATGTCATATATTATATATATATATCATATATATAATTGTTAAACCTGCATTGCACTTCATTAATGAGGAGTGATATTTCATTTGATACACCTATCGGATTTTTAAACTAATTTTCTGATTTAAACTCATTTTCTACCAATGACGACAGGATGATATCTTGTATGTTTATAAATGAGAAAATAAAAGAGAAATTCTGTGGGTTTTAATTGTAGTGACAATGCTGGAAACTATGTGCAAGAGATCATTGCAAAAGCAGGATTTAAATCTTATCATTGTGTTTAATCTGCAGTGTATGTATTTGTGTATTTTGGATATCTTTTCCTTTAGTATCTTCTAGAGTTCTTTCTATACTGTCCACAGAAAATGGCTGACAGAGATATTATATATGAAAGATAATCTCATTTGAGACCACATGGGGGGAACTTGGTGAACCAATGAATTAGCAATGGGATATGAGTTATTTTCAAAATTTCTACTGTGTGCGTCTGGGTCAGTTCCAGTTCTATGTCTAGACAGCAAAGGGAAGTAGTATTAGTCATAAGGGCATTTGTTAGGGTCTCTTTCAAGAATACATCAGTGTCAACAGGTCATGTTTTAAACTCACTTATTTTATGCCTCTTAGGTTTCAGGTTTTCCTTTTTTTCCTTTTGTTTGAGTTTTAAAAATAGTAATATGATGATAGGTATGGCCATAAAATAGCACAGAAGGAACAGTTTTTACAAATACATTTAAATGGCATGTCAAATTAAATGCTTAATTGATAATTGAGTACTATTGTGAACTCAACTCTTTCCTTCAAAAGACATTTAACTTTTTACCTGCTGATGTTATCAACTGTGTTTTGGTTTCTCCTTTTATTTCTCAAATTTATTATTAAAGCTAAAAACAGAATTTAACTGTGGACTGGTTTGTGAGACCTAAGAATGCCTTAATTAAGCCTGAATTAAGTCCTTGTTAAACTGTAATTTTAAAAATAAAGTCCATTCAAAGCATGAATAGCACTTGCATTTAGTCACAGCTTTAAGTTAAAAAAAATCAGTCCCTTTAAATTGTCAATGTTAAAAAGTTGCTAATGCTAAGAATATGAAAATAATTTTACACTACGGTTGCACAACCTTTACAACATAAAAGACTAAAAGCCAGTTTCTGATGATAAAATGCAAGGTATGCGATTTTTCATAGTGTGCTAGTATAAGAAGGGCAAACAACTGCAGTCTGCAGTCTACCTACTTCATCATGTGTTATACATGATATAAAGCCCAATGCACTTCACATGACAAGCAAGGCCTAAAGTAGAATTCTCCTTGGCTGAAAGGAGGGCTCAAAATATATGCTAAACAGCAAAAAAAAAGCAAAGCTGCATATTTCTTTTATCTTTCCTTATGTATATTTATTATTTATATCTTTTGAAGGAAAGTAACAGCTTACAGTGCCTTGCAAAAGTATTGACACTCTTTCAATAATATCCCATATTGCTGAATTAGAAATATTGTACTGTCTACATGTTTTTTTTAAATATTTTGACTCAGAACCCAAATGCTCATACTGAGCACTTTCATGAGTGAAAGAAGTTAAACTTCACAAAATATAATAATAATTGCACATCCCGAAGTGGTGGAGACCTTTCCAGAAAGACTCACAGCTGTAATTGCTGCCAAAGGGCCAAAGGTTTCCAGCAAGAATCAATTCAGGAGCTGAATACATACACAATCTATATTATAGTTTTTGGTTGGGTCGGTTTTGACTTTCTTTGCAGTTTGCGCTATCATTTAATGTCTTTCATCCATAGAAATGTTCAGTGTGAATATTCAGGTTTAGAATAGTGCCCAACACCCTACCCCTGTGACTGAGGATTATTTCTGAGCAAACCCCCCTCTGACCACCAGTTACCTCAAGGTGAGCAAAGGTCTCACAATTACAGTACGTCATGATGAACCCACTGCCTGACAATAACTTCAACTACAACTCAAGTAATGCCCAAAGGTGACCCTCTCTGAAGTAATTATTATAACCAAAAAGCAAGAGGTTCTCTGTCCAGCTTTTATTTTGAGAAATATGCTATTTATACAAAAGTTTCCACCAGCAGAGACACTATAATTACAGTTAGGAGTCTGGATCATGACCTTAATTGACTATGAACAAGACTCTCAAAGTAGTAGTAATAATAATAATTAGCGCTTTTCTGGACACTCCACTCAGAGTGCTTTACAGGTAATGGGGACTCCCCTCCACCACCACCAATGTGCAGCCCCACCTGGGGATGATGCAACAGCAGTCATAGTGAGCCAGTACACTCACCACATATCAGCTATAAGTGAGGAGGACAGAGTGATGAAGCCAGTTCATAGTTGGGTATTATCAAGAGACCATGATTGGTAAAAGCCAAGGGGAAATTTGGCCAGGATGCCCAGGTAACACCCCTACTCTTTTCGAGAAACACCCTGGGATTTTTTTAAATGACTACAGAGAGTCAGGATCTTGGCTTTACGTCTCATCAGAAGGACTGCACCTTTTCACAGTATAGTGTCCCCGTCACTATACTGGGGCTTTAGGACCCACACAGACCACAGGGTGAACACCCCCTGCTGGCCCCACTAACACCTCTTCCAGCAGCAACTTTAATTTTTCCCCAGGAGGTCTCCCATCTAGGTACAGGCCAGGCTCACACCTGCTTAGCTTCAGTGTGTGGCCAGTTGTGAGTTGCAGGGTGATATAGCTGCTGGCAAAAGTAGAGAAGCACAATTAGCTGATCACTGTGAAGGCTAGGATGGGGTTAGTCAACCAGGGATTTTGGTTATTAGCAACACGATGATCCCTGCAGCCTCCTAAGAGCCCTCACAGTGAAGAATGTTCCTCCCTCTAATCAGATCCTCTTTTCCGGTACTGGGCTGTGACACGTTAAAAGACAAGTGGCTCATAAATGGGTGACAGAGAGATCCATGTACACTTCCTCAATATCCACTCTGTGCGTTCTCTTCTCTGTTCTCTTTTTTATAGACAACTATATAGTACAAGTGATACTGTAAAAAGCTTGAATACTGGGTTGGTTTGAACTCCTAAAAGCATTTATGGACCTGCTCGTGGCTTATTTCCCCCAGATAGCATCAACCACATCCGACTTTATACCACATCTCACTTACTCCTTTATGTCAGAGTCAACACAAATCTCAGTATAACATACACTCTTCGACAGTAAACGGCATAGGTATCCTCAACAAACAGCACAAATTACAACAGAACAACTACAACAACTACAACAGAACAGCATTTTGCTGCTGCTGTTTATGAACTAGGTTGAGCTGTTCCACCGCCCTGTGGACACGATGATATTATTTCACTGGATGTGATTGACGCCCTGTTGCTCAGCAAAATGGATGAAACAAATGGTCTTTGTCATTGGTCAGAATTCCAATTAAGGTTTGGGAGTTAACCAAGCTCATGGCCTTCACTGGGTGATTTTCCACCTTGGTTGGATAGCCCTTGGGTTTAAGGGTCATTGTCATGCTGCATGGTGAAGCACTTTCCAGTGAGAAAAAAAGGTTTATCTCTTCCATTAGCAGTCCATTTTTTCTGTACACTTCAGAATTCACTCTGCTGCTGCCATCATTAGTTACATCATCAGGAAGGGTGAGTGAGCCAGCACAAGAGGCTACCGTGCCTTGGCCATGAAATTGCATCCACCATGGAGGTGGTGTTCTCTGGTGCATCAGCATTTCCTTCCTCTCGCCACGCTTCAATCTTTCCATTGCTCTGGTAAAGTTTTATCTTGGTGTCATCTGACCATTACACTTTGTTCCAACAATTGTAATCTGGCCTTGCTGTTCTTGGTGCTGGTGAGAGGCTCCCATCTTGTGGTGCAGGATTTGTCATTCTGCTGGCTCAGGCTCCTGCGATCTGTGGATTCGGATTCCTTCATTCCTGCACTCTGGAGGTTGTTGGTGATTTCACTGAGAGTTGTTTTAGGGTTTTCCCTGACAGCTCTGATAATTTTTCTGTCATCAAATGCAGATGTTTTTCTTGGCCAGCCTGGTCCTGGCTGATTGGTAATTATACCTGTGGTTTCTTTCTTCTTCAGTATATTCCTTCAATTACTGTGCTGTTTTTCTGATTTACTTTTTCATTTCTTTAAGCCTCAAAGTTCCCTGCTTTTCTTTAACAGAAAAGCTTTTGGTTTGCATTTTTAACTTCTGACTAAAGACTGCAAACGCTGAAGCCATATTCATAGCTTGTTTCTCACTCAACAACAAACTTTTGTCAGCTAACTGACCCAAAACGTTCACTCTGTCAAAATGAAGAGTTTCAACACTCAATTTGTTTAATTGACCCAGAAAGGTAGAACTGGTTTGGCAATATTAAAAATTAAATACTTTGGTAGTGTACTAACCAGTCATGTTATATGGTTAATTGTCATGCTTTATCATGCAAAATATTTATTGGATATTACTGAAAATACTGAAAATTCCAGTTTAGACTCCACTGTCTCAATGCATTTGGAGGACACTGTATACTGATAAACTCTAAAAACAGAAACCTATGCTAACATAACTTCTGTCATTTTCTGCACTTCCAAGTATATTAATTTCTCTAAATTAATGTATATACAGTATATACAGTACAGTGCTACACAAAGATATTCACTCCCTACAAGGTTTCCAGGTGTTTGAGCTTGGTGGTGCGGAAGCTCTGTGGCTAAGGATCTTTGCCTGTGGCTGGAAGGTTGCCAGTTTGTTACTGAGGCCGGCAGAGGGATCTCACTCCTATAGGCCCCTGAGCATGGCCCTTAACCCCAACTGCTCCAGGGGTGCCATATAAATGGCTGATCCTGCGCTCTGACCCCAAGCTTCTCTCCCTGTCTGTGTGTCTCATGGAGAGCAAGTTGGGGTATGCAAAAAGACAAATTCCTAATACAAGAAATTGTATATGGCCAATAAAGTGATCTTATCTTATCTTATTAGAATACTTTCAAACAGGACTCACTTTTAGACTCTACCCAACCTATTCCAAACTCATAAAGCAAAAACTTATATTGTATTCTATATTTCCTCAAAGTTTACAGCAACATAACTAAGAAGCATTATCATAAGTACAAGTAAGTAGCTGCGTCTGCATGTGTAGGCTGCAAAGGAACAAGTATAGGTTTATTCCATGCTGAAGAGAGAATAAAAGAAACACAACATTTCAGCTGTGGAGCCTTTTTCAGGTGTCATGGTAGGATCCTGTGGGAGAGGACAGAAGGCAGAAGTGTTGGTTAGTTGTCTAGAGGCTTCAGTGCCACAACAAGTCCAGACCTTTGTCCGCTGGTTTAATGACAAAATTGTCTCTATTGTGAAGAGATTGGAGTGCCTTAATTTCTCCTTGGGTGATGTTAGACCTTTGTTTCCTGGCTGTGGAAAGGGTCTTGGGAGCTTGATTGTTGTATTGATTAATAAAGTAATCTACTGACGGAAATTGGCCGGAGGGGGGAGTCCAACAGCTCCCACAGCTCCAACAGCTGTTTAGGATTGATATTGTTAATGGCATCAATAACTGGGTTGTTGTCAGCTGCCGGTAAAGAGGAGTCATCAGCAAAATGTGCTCTGAGATGGATCCTGTGGTAACAGCAGTTGAGGTCAACTTGGGTTTGGGGGATGTCCAGCGTTTTGGGGACTGATTCAAAACTGAGGTTTTTGCTGACACCTGAAGGAGGCTCCACAGCCGAAATGTTGTGTCTTTTCTTCTCTTTTCAGCATGGAATAAACCTTTGCTTGTTACATTATTAGTAGTATATTATTAAGTATCTACTATTATTAAATAAAGTGTCTACCATTATTAGATAATTTCATGTACTTTGCAGATGCCTGTCTAGATTTTAGATTCCTAAATAATCTTATTACCCAGGAAGTTTTTTCTCTGCTCAGACAACACTCGGAACACAAGAGCCTCTACTAAAGGTAGAGCCACTAAATTTGTACAGTCAGCATTTTCAGTGAGAGCATCTGGCTTCTGGAATGCAATACTATGTAGTATTAGACAATCATCTAATACTGAAGTGAAATCATGGCTTGTTGTACTCATTAATCGTCTGATGTCTCTTTTAATGACTAACATCATGTCATTGATCTTGATAAGTGATTGTCTTCTAATGTAATTCGTGCAACTTGTGACCATTTTGATTTAAAATTTCGTTAATTTTGTGCAGTTTATCATTTGTAATATCTGTTTAAAATATTTATTGTGCAATAAATAGAAGTTTTTTATATGTCTATATACGTCTGTAATTTGTTGCTTGTGTCCTACCCAGGGACTACAGATGTAAATTAGCTTTGTAGCTAACACTGGTACAGGTTAAGAGTTGTCTGCCCCTCCTATTCAAGAAACTGAGCTAAATTAAAAATAAGCTAAAAAAAATGTTAAAAGATTCTTCATTGCATGACTACTCAACTCCTTTGCTACAACATTGCTAAAATGAATATGAATATGAATAGTTAGTGTGATGAATTAGTGAACAAAATTAGTGTGATGGTCTTTGTATTTAATTAAAGTGCTTTAACTTTAACTTAATTTAAACGGAGTTAATGCATCTGCCTCTGTACTCAGATAGTTATTGAATAGGAATCCGCAATTTCCATAGTGATAGAGCCATGAAAAAGAAGGAGCTTCAGGAACTTCAAGAACAAAGTGATAGAGAGTCACCAATTAGGAGAATGTTACTTAACTTATTCCTTTGTGTACAGTGAAGTGCGCTATTAAGAAGTGGAACGTGCATAGCACTATGCAGATACTATAAAAATCAGGTACTGCTCCGAAATGAGAACTCAAACAAGCAGGAAACTGGTTGAGGATGATGGTGTGAGGACAATGTTGCCTTGGTGACTTCTTCAAATGTGGACAATATCCCACCCTGTATGGGTGAGTGGCAAAAAAGAGTCCTTTACTGAAAAATACTTCTAAAATCTTGCATACAATATATTGTAGATGGCAGAAGGTTTTTTTTTTGTAACACAAGTAAAAACTGTAACCTTGTAACCTATCGACATAAGAAAGTTTTAAATCTGGTCCGAGTTCATCACAACACTCAGGCAATAGCATCACAACTGTCAAGCACAGTGGTGGCAGCATGATGCTATAGCAATGCTTCTCATTAGCAAGGCCAGGGAAGTTTGTGAGGACTGAAGGAAAGATTAGGCAATTGGTATACTTTAAATCCAATATCCTAGTCATGTGCAAATTAAAGCCCATCCCGGTAAGCAATGGGCACAAAGCAGGATACACCCTGGATGGGAGACCAGTCCATCAGAGGGCAACACACACACTCACTCACACGAGGGCCAATTTTTTCCAGAAGCCAATTAACACACCAGTTTGTCTTTGGATTGCGTGAGAAACCTGGAGCACCCAAGGAAACCCTTGCAAACATGGGCAGAGCATACGAACTCCACACAGATAGCACAAAGATAGCAACCCAGAAAATGATCCCAGGATTGCAGCACTGCAAGGCAACAATGCTAACCACTGTGCCATGGTGCCCCCCTTCAAATCATATATAAATGCCAAAAAAGAAGCTAAAGAAACTCAAAAATGTTAGTTCCAGATTCTTATTTTTACTAATGTAAACACAATACAGTCTGGACTGACCTAAGTGGATATCTGTATAATTGTGTATATTCATTCTGCTCCTCCTTTTCGCACAGAGATTTTCATACGTATAGAGTGGCTTGGCACTGCACAATGTCATCTCTCCCTCTGGTCTGATTTTAAACCAATGTATATATTTTACTACAATTTCAGTACCTTGAACCATTGCCTTGGATCATCTTATCCTGTGTTTGATGTGATCCCATCTTAAACAATTTCCAAAAACCAATGGTGTGAGGGTTGGATACTGTGATGGAACAGTTTTTAGTTTATGCTGAGGATTCCAAGGACATGACATAACTGGCAGCTCACTGAAAAGAATACCAAACAGGACTGAATGATTCTAGAATTTTCTAACTGGGCGTGCAGCTTATTGTGATTCCAAGGTTGGACAGGAGATGATCGAGCCAACACAGATCTCATTTCAATGATAGACAATGATTAAATGTTTTTTTTTTTGTTACACCACTGCTAAAAAAAAAAAAGAAAAAGCCAGGACTTCACCTCTCTTTAGCATTCTTCTATTTCATGCATCATGTATTGTAAATGTACTCCATAACAAACCTAAGACACGTTTGTATTCGAATATCAAATAGCAGGTTTAATGGATATACGTTTCATGGGTTTTAAAGTTTAGGATTGTCTCCGACACTAAATCCCTACATATGAAAATGTCATTTTTTTTTAATTCCTAGAGGTTATATGTGCCAGTCGTTTAAAAGACCCATGGTTGTATCATCAAGGTCAGCAGATGGGGCATTCCACTCTATCAAGGCCAGCTGCTTGACTTCAAGACTGATGAACTACCAGGATGCTTACAAACCGAACCAATGAAAACCAATGAACAGTCCATTATCTTTTGTGTAGCAAACATTGTTTTTTTACAAAAAAAACAATAGTTTTTATACAGTCCTCCTTGAAGGAGGAAACTCAAACGAACACATCTCAAAGTGCACTATGGGAATGTAACCTTTACACTTATATAATAAATATTCCTGTGCTTCTCGTGTGGCTCAAACTGCAAAGGTGGCCAAGGCACACAATTGGAGGAGCAGCAGCCAGGACTGGGTGGGATTAGTTGACTACAGTAGATTCTCTAAACTCTAAACAACACTGAGCCCCCTTTGGCCTGCTGGGTGCTCGCAGGCTTGTACTGAGGTTTCAGGGGGGCCTGTTTATTGTGCAGTACAGGGCTGTGCTTCCTAAGAAGTGTTCGAAGATGAGTGGCTGGAAGGTGAGTGAGCTGGGGAAGTCTACTGCACTCATTCTCCCCAGCGTAAGCTTGAGTGTTCGGAGCTCCACAGTGAGACATGAGAAACATACAATTAACTCCAAATCTGGCAGGTGTTTCAAAAATAACTTGAGATTCTAAAGACTTAGAAAAAAAAATATTGTTTAATATCAGATCAGTTATACACTCAAATACAGTACGCTAAAGCTATTCAAGTCATTTCACACACAATCCATGGTACTAATAGCATTGTAGCACAGAAAAAGTTCTATCTACAGACCACTGTATTTTTAATTTTAAATGTGTTTATCCATTTGAAACCTGACTACGTGTTCAATCTGCATTCCTGCTTTATCACACTTTCACACTTTATCACACTAGTTTGCAGGTTGAAATGTAAAATCTGAACATGGGAGTACTAATAAAGGATAAGAACGTGTGAGTCATTACGTTTAACCTGGTTAAGTAAATAAAAGGACTCTAATATAAAAATCCCGCTTCACGCTTCTCATGAGTTTCGGTGAATATCACCTGGATACAGAACATCACCACACAAAAGTAAAACACTTATTAAATTAAGGAAAGAATCCAAGGTCAATGAATCCATCATATTAATCCCCTCTCTGATCTACAGCATTCTGTAAGTAATCAAAATTTGCATAATGCCAAAAAAATGAAACCCAGAACCTTAAAGCGCAGACAGTGTGGAGTTTGATTGCATTAAATAAGGGATATTTCCTGCATGCTTAAATTTTACTTCTTCTCTGATTAAAGCAAAACTGAAGGAGGACCAGAGTTGCTTCTCAGAAACATTTCTTCAAAAATTCCTGTGAGGTCCGTGACTGACAAATTCAATTCTGATGTGCCGGCTTTAACACACAGCAGGCTGAAGGGAAAGGGAGTGCTAATCAAGACCTGGTTTCCTCTGGGAGACGTTTCAACTGTTCTTACTTTCTTAATGTCATGCATAAACTGAAAAACCCAAACAGACAGAGCAGAGCTTCAATTAGATAAATGTATGTAGCTATGCAGCTTTTTGCACAACGTTCAAAGGTTTTCCATTCCTTTAACCACTGTACTACTAAAATTCATCCCAGGCACTTGCTCTTTATTTTTTTTATGTCTAAATGTTGGGTTACAATTTTCAGAATGCTGTTTGAACTAGGTCAGACTGTTTGAGAGAAATTTGTGTCAGAGCTGATAACCACCCGCCCTGTCATTTTCTTAGGTTGTTGTGTGGTTTTTAGAAGAGCTGAGTTTAGGCTTCTGCCATCTGTTGCCTGGATCCAGCCCAGACTAGTAACACCAAAAAGTAAACAAATGCAACTCTTTGTCCGTTTCCCTTCATTTTCAATGCGTTGGAAAAATAATGAAATACTGCCTTTCTGGGCTCATGGTTTCTAACTTTCAATAAACAGCCGATGTTTACTATAAAAAGTTGTAAAAGTTTAACCTTAAAAAGACCTGAAGTGACACTGTTCATGAATCTTTTTTCTTCTTCTGGGATTTTGTGGAAGAATTTAAGTTTTCTCTTAAAATTGCATATTCACAAATGTAGAAGAGCAGCAAACCATTAACTCAGATTACACCACAATTGGTTATGATTTTATATAAACCTAAAAGTCAGAAATGTACCCCTCTACTAGCTCACCTAGTTCTTCAGAGTTTTGTTTTGAAGTTGGAATAAGAAGTTATACATTTTTAGAAGATTTGATAGATGAATCATTTTCACATTTTACTGCTGTTTTCCTAGGACTTTCCATTCTTAATATTAAGAACTGTAAAACTCTGCAGGAAGATTCTCCTTTCCTACTGGCATTACTGCAGCACCGAAAGTTAAAACAGCTGACGGCAACTGTCCTGTGTACGGTAAAATTCATTCTAACCCATTATGTTTAAAAATGGAAAAGACATTATAAATGCATTGTCGGTATTGGCCAGTCTTATTTTTCTAAAAGATCTTTCTTGCACAGTGCAAGTCAAAAGCCTAATTATAAAAGAATTATATTGTAAGAAGTTATTCTAATCATGTTCATGAGGTTCAGTTGTGACTTTTCTTTCTGACTCCAAAAAAAAAAAATCATATGGAAAAAACGTTTGAGGCTTCGAGACAAAATTTTGTTCTTTGTACAGTAGATTCTTATTCTTGTGAATGTGTGTTTTTTAACTCTTCAGGTAGATCTTCTAAAGGGGATTTTACCTAGGCAAAATTCTGGACCAGTGCTACTGGTGTATTTTGGAAAAGTCTTTCCTTTAAACAAGCTTTTGGTCCATTGGATATCACTTAGAATGATGAGACACTTAGTTGTTAATTGTAAGATGATATTCCCTTTTTCTGTCATATTCAGTATTGTTTCAGTGTCAGTCATTAAAAATTGAGCGAAGTGCTATATGAGAATCTAAATCAAAGAACACACAAAGAACCAAAAGCATGCAGCAGATCTTTGGTTAGTTTATTCACAGATTTTGTATGTGTATTTGTTTGAAACGCTTAAGCTTAATATAATGGTTTATGCAATAGTGTATGCTAATGTGGAAAAATATTAATCAGTAAATTCGTAGATTCAATTCATACAGTGGCAATATAATATGTCATACCTTAATGTGTTACTGATCAAGTTTACTGGAAGTAAGCAATAGCTTCATTTCTTAGAATAAGTATACGATTTCAGCTGTTGGAACATGTTGTAACTGGGTTAAAATTAGAACAATTTAAAATTGAAGGAAAAAAGAATCTCAGTGTGATTAACATATTTTTATTAAGTGTCTCACTGTTTAAAGTGATATCTGACAGTTAAAAAAAAGTATGTAAAGGGGCATATACTGTACAGGACAATATACCTTTAAGGCACCACGCTCCACACTGTATAACCCAGCTAGCACAAAACATTGTAAACACTTCCAAATGTTGCTGGAAGGCTGCGGCTTGGTTATGTTAGACAAAATGTTTTAGCAATGTTTTTACAACATTGCTAGGAGGGTGCAATTTGTTTATGTCAGACATAATGTTACAACCACGCTACAAAACATAAGACATCTACATTGTGTTCTTACTGTTTTACTCATTATTAGCATGAATTAAGAATGCAGGATGCTAAAAAAAATCCCAGGTTGGCAACTGACCACTGCAGCAGCATTGTGTTAATGTTGTATTCTGACTGTGACAACATTTAGTGAATGTTTCAATAATATCCCATGAAGTTAGAGAAGTTGCATTGCCACAGCGTTTCCTTACTAAATTGCTACTTTCCTATCATGTGGTCACAAAACTGTTTGGTTAACAGGAAAGCTGCCACTACATCGGACGGTCAAGGTCAAGATTCTACCATTTGTATTTTTTTTATTTCTCATTGACAATCTATTTATTTCGGGTCTGACTGCCTTGTTGGATGCTTTATGTGATCGTCTGAAATCATAAGATAGCTCCTATCGTCTTTTGTGAAAGAAAATTTAAAACAATTCCCTAAGATGCTCACGTGGCTAACAGAGACTCACAACTTAAGCTGTAAAGAAAACAAGAGTGGGGCCCCCAGGCGCAGGAAGTCGAACACAAGCCCAGACTAAATGAAAGGCTACCACTTGGTCCAAGCTGACCCCAAAGACAGGGATCACTGGGCTGTGAGGCCTGCGAATGGATTTACAGTAGGTCAGTTTGTATCCGGCACATTTTCTTCACTAAAGACGTTTTTATTCATCTTCCCTTTTCACTCCTAGTGTTGGGGTTTTCAAGATACCCATATCTCCTTTGTAATAAACAATTTTACCCTGTGGCTAAATATTGTTTCATTCTACAGTATGTATGTTTATGTATGATGTATGTATGATTCATGCATGATAAGATGTTGCTTTTTTTGTAAAACCAAATATTTGACACATCATCGTAACCTCCCAAGGAATTCTCTGTGTGTTTGTGTATAATGTATTATTATATATATTATGTGTCATGTGTGTATTATGCATAATATATTATGTATAATGTGTGTTTGTGTCATATATTATTACTAGTATGATGACAAAATATGAGGAAATATAACACATAACAAAGATAATAATTCTTCATTGCATAATCTAAATGCTGAATATTTGATTTGGATATATATTTTTTACCCTTTGTGTAGTTTCAGTAGTAAAGTATATGGAATAGCAAAGAAACATAGAATGAGAAAGAGAATTGCCCATAAAGTTCACAATACATTCACAACACAAAATAAATCTGGAGTGCATGTCTACTCACTTACATGTCTGTGAAATGTGTAAGTGTATTAAGGTGAAATATATCCTATTTAAAAACCTTCAAAGTGCCTCCTAAAATTCTTTTAATTTGACATCCAGCTCATCAATTAATTTAACTGAGCATCAAAATCATACTTAATAGTTTAAGTATTAGATTTAGAAAAAGGTACAAAACAGCAAAGGGTGCCTAAATAAATACTTTATATATAGTGTAAAAAAATGTCACAAGAACTATTGTTTTTTAATTAATTTTATAAATACAATAATTTGGAACATTAGACCAGTCTAAATAACATGACATTTGACTTGGGTTTACTTTATCTTCTTCTGTATTGCCAGGAGTACATGTTATATGTCTCTTGTAATATTGATTCTGGGTTCTTAACTTAAACTACTTAACATCAAAAAATGTATTTGTGTATTTGTTCCATCACTACCTTCAAATGTGTCTTTTTCAGAAAAAGACTGTACTTTCAAATACAGTAGTTGGGGTTTTTTTCCAATTCATTTTCAAACAATACCAGAACAATTCAATTATTAAGCATGAATTAAGTATCAATTTTGAAAAGTTGTATTTAAAAAAAATCAGCTTAAAGGCATACATACAAACCATACTGTAGCTTGTTGAGTTTTGTCTGGAACCAAGGTGAGACATCATATATAAAGCAAAGGATTTTTCCTATTAAAATGTATCATCTGCACCATATTATTAGTCAAAACCAATGAGGTTTAAACACTGATCTGTTTTGATGTAAATGTTCTTTAGTGAATGACCTCTGACAGGTGTTGGGAGGAAATCAAATGCCTATAGGCGGCCTTCCATATTTAGTGACCTTGAAAGAAGTTCTCATTTATTCCCCAATGATTAGGAAAGCTACTCCCATCCTGAAGGCTGTTTTTTCTCAAAACAAAAGGGAATAAAACTGGCTTACTCAAGTTGCACACTTTTCACAATGCTATACGAAAAGTTATTTATACCTCTAGCTCAGATTAATTTTAGTCCTGTCCCTAAAACAGCTCTTTATATTCAAACGCCACTGTGTCTTCTGTATTACCTCAGAAATATAAATCAAGTTTAAATTACTCTTGGACTGAAATAGTGGCAGCCGGAACATTAGTCTCAAAGAGCTTTAATCTTTAGAAGGATAACTTGACTACTATGGTCATCCTATATTGTAAGAAGGTGCAAGACAGTCCTTTGGTCCTTCAAATAAAAGTGAAATCTTCGAGACAGCTGCAGCTTTGGATTGAAGTTTTACTTTCTTTTTAATTTCCATGCTTTCTACAGTCTGTACATGAAAAAAAAAAACTGGTTAAAACTGGACCCAATAACAATGAAATCACATCTGTCACATTTTGAGGAGGAAAACAAAAGTTTAACATTATAGTTTAGCCCCCCTCGGTTACAATATTTGGAAGTGTGGCATACTGTTTCATTTTTGTGTTTCTTTGTTAAATGTTATTAAATTGCGTTTTGATTTTGCTTGCTTAATCAAATCAAAATGTTTGTCTAAAAGAAAAATAAATGTGAAGCACATGTGGAATATAAATGTGAAACAAAGATTTGGATATTTTCCTGTGCACGTCTTTTCATCTTATTCTTCGTTTCTGTTTTTTTTTTTCTTGGTCATTCAAGTTTTGAAAAGGGACTTCTACGATGTATGAAGCAAAACTTGAACAAGGCGTCGCTCTGGGTTTGCAGAAAGTAATTCACATTGGCACTCGCTTTGTCACACACACGTGTATACACAGCATAAGACACGCCACATTTCTTAAAGATTGATTTTTAAAAACATTGCCCGTTGAATATTTTTGCAAATACGCACTTGGGTAAACCTCAAAGTATGGTCTTTCTGAGCAATTATTTTTCAGTCACTGTTTAAGTCGTGGTCCAAACATTTTTGGCCACACGCATGTTTTTGTTTCTGTTTTCCCGGAAAAATAAGTTCTTCTGCCGCTCCACCCTTTCTAATGTAAGGCACTTGGAAGCACATGGTGATTTTTGAAATTGATATGTTTATTCTGATCTACGGAAGAGCAGGGAAAAATCAAAAACCAAAATTTGACACTATTTTTAAACTTTAAACTTAAATTCTTGCTGGATTTATTTCTCATTACAGTATTCAGTTACTTTTACAAGTTGTACAGCAGTACTTAAAATAATGTGCTACTTCTGTGAGCAGGTAAGATATACATATTACAGTGTATTATATAAATATTATATATATATTCTATATACTATATATATTCTAAATGCTTGGATTCTGAAATATTCTATATTTCAAAATCCAAGCATAGTTATTCATTTTCAGTCCTATTAAAAAAGCAGAATGAAATTCAAACATCAAACATTGCTTTTAGAGCAAATTGATATTAAAAAGTAAATTAAAATGAAATTGATATTTAGTTGTTTTTTTTCCCCAAAAACTTTTCACTTTGATATAATTTTGTAGGTCTATACAGCAATTATTATTAAGGGGTTTTGCTATTTTGCCTAAATCCCTAAATAATAGGAAACAATGCAATTTGTTGATTGCCAGCAGACTTAACTGGGGCAATCACTCTTGCCAGATTAGATTAAAATGTTGTACTTGGAAAACAGAAAGGCATATATGAAATTGAGTTCTTAACTTTGAAGAACTCCAGACCACAAACCTAAAAATTAACCTGGAGAATGGAAAAGTTAACAGATAGCAGATGCATGCCCCCAAATTTGCAATGCACGTTGTTACGCTTTACAGGAGATCTCCTTCTGCTTTTAATGGTGCTATAAGCTTACGGGAATCCTGTGAAATAAGGCAACATTGTAAGAGACTGCAAATCCAAAGAAAAAGTAGGTATTTCAAAGCGCTTTTTAACATCTCATATGCTGCACTGAATCTGTTTCAGTTCTTTTTAAACTGGTGTGCTTATGTTTGATAACTTTTCTATTCAAAGGTGTTCCATGTCCATCTACAGTTGACCAACAACTTAAGAACATAATGCTGTTACTAGGAAAGATGGCTATGTCCCACAGACATACAGTACACAGAGACAAGAGAAGAAGTTTCCAGCATTTTTCTGTCTGAAGATGTAACTGCATACTGTAGCAGTTAGCCTTCTTTTCCTTCATCAGTTTGGATCTTCTCTAAATTCTTGTTTTGCTGTACTTTTAGACTTTTATTTCATTTTTTTCAATAAAGCTGCATTCCTATGACCCTCCTAAACAAAGGATGCATAGAATTACTGTACCTTATGAAGCGATATGCTCCTGGAAAAATTAATAAAAAAGTTATTCTTTAACAGTACTATACTCTGGTAAAAATCAACATTCAAGAGTCATATGAAAGTCCCATGGGATTTTTATATGTAGGTTTGAGTTTAGAAAAGCTGAAAGTGTTCTAATAAAGCTAGAAAGTTGTGGTAAACGTTTCTAATGCAAAATTCCACGTCAAAAATATTGGCTGCTTTTCAAACTGTTCCTAATTTTTTGGAAATAACAAATTTGACAGGTATTGCATTACTATACACATATGAAAAACTGTTTGGCTGCCAGAAGAAATTGTTGACGAGTCCTTTGCTGTGTCAGAATAAGGGGAAGGCTTTCTGGAATTTTAGAGACATCTCAAGAGAGACAACAAGGGCTCCTCTAATTTGTAATTGTATTTCTGTATCTTTTGATAAATCATAAAACTTTAGTATAATTGTGTTGAGTATAGGTATGATAAAAGTATGATATGTAAAAATAAGCAGGTATACATTCTTGTTGTATTCTGTAGTCTACAACTAGAAACATTCACATACTGTATATACTGTAACTGAATCATCCTTTCTGCTTGGGTGACCTATCAATAGTCACTGTTGCTTTTATTTCATGCCTTAGAAAAAATGTTCCTCAGGATAAGACCTCTTTTGCAGCAGTGTTCTTATTTTTAAGAGAACAAAGGTGGAGCTCACCACCAAAGAAGGAATTTTGTTTGTTTATTTTTTTTCTAAATACCAATTTCACTTGGCAAATCACTTTTATTGTTATAACTGGAATGTTTTGCTGAATGTCCAAGTTCAGTTATCTGAACACTTACATGTTCTCTTTTGAAGCCAAGATTTTAAGTTCATACTACACTAAGTCCTTCTGCGTATCTCTCCAGAAGCCAAGCAGTCCTGGGATAATGGCTTACAAATGATGGATACAAAATAAGGCCTTAAAAAAGGAGCATTCTCAAACTGTACCCACTTTTGCAGCTTTATTTCTTGGGGCACTTTGATTATTTTTGTGTAGCTGTGTGCTGTTTTGGCTCAGGTGCCGACTGACCTTGTAACTGATATCACCATAGGTTTAAAAGTCTTTTTTTCATTTTGTTTTTAATCTTTGGTGATTAATTGTCTTTCCACAGTACTAAAGTGCTAGCAGGTATTGCAGTGCCACACAGGTGCTTATTAGTACAGTACCAAAGTTGTTCCTCTAAGTGTTTGATCTCCTCAGAACCTGACATTTTCCTCCTAACCTGAAGACACAAATGCCATCTGAAATACTATCCCTACTTCATGGGCTTAATGACAGGCTTTTCCACAGGCGTGGCAAAAAAAGACGTCTTACATTAATAAGTCACAAAAAAGCAACATTAGTGTCCCAAATAGTTTGTTCGTGCTTCAGGGCTAAATATAAGCAAAACTGGTTTTCCTACATTATGTCAGAAAGTTTAAAGTCCATGGCAGAGACAAATAAAGCATTAAACAGTAGCATTAAACAGACATGTATCTCCACTGGATGAAACATCAGTCCATGACAGTGAATGAATTCCCAGCACATCCAGTCCCATTTTATACAGCAGAGTGGACTAGAGCAAAGCTTCTCAGTCAAGGTGTTACACCAGTTTAGTCAGAGGAACTTGAACCCACAAGCTATCAATTATAACCCCAATGGCTTAGTCACTTCACTGCTCCACCACCCCCACACTATGTACCACTGATAAAAGCATTGCAGGTTTTCTCTGCTGTAATGAGATACCAGAGCTGTGCTCATTATCACAATTTTAATTCAAATCCTGTTTAAACATATACTGTACATATGCATAAGGAATATAATCCAGAATATTTAATATAAAAATATACACTAAATGTATATTTATATGTATATTTAGTACATTTAATAATAAATAAATAATAATAAATAAAAATGTACTAAATGTCATACTAAATGTACTAAATATAGTTAATGTATTTCATAGTATTTCATAAATGGCATTGTAAAGACCATTTTCATGCACAGGATGGAACAAAGAAAATGTACAATTTGCACCTCCACACAACGATGTGTAAAAGCTTTAGACATCTTGCACAAAATCATATATTACAATGTATAGAGCCCTCCAAAAATATTGGGAGAGGAAAGGAACAGCTTTATTTTTGCTTTACAGCCAAACAATACAGTATGTATTTGTGATCATGAGATTAATATGAATGATAAACTGTGTGTTTGATTTTTCATTGCCTCTACCATGTTTCACAAATGAGATGAGAGCCTTTTTAGTTAATTCTGAACAGGTTTATTGTGGTCTGCCCTGTCCATTGTTTTGTTCCAAAACATTCCAGGCTCATGTTTGGACTTCTAAACAAATTCTGAAGCATGGAGGACACAACGTCACCTCTGCAACTGACTCACTCAACTGTCTCGATGATAAAATTAATGATGGCTACAATAAAGAAGAGGCCATTTGATCTATTTAGCCTGTGTCTTGCTGGTAGTTTAATTGATATAAGGATGTCATTCAGATTTTCCTTAAAGGAAGCCAGTGTATCAGCTTCATCTATTGTAGTGGCTAGCTAGCTTGTTCCATACACGGACTAAATTTTGGGCATAGAAGTGCCTCATGCTCTCAGTTTGAAATGCTCAGCCAAATAGGTTTCATATGTAACCTCTAGCTGGTATCTCACAGTTTATTCTGAAGAGGCCCACTGCGTTGACTTTTTCACTCATTTGTTTCTGTCTGTCAGTGCAGGGCATTACTTTAGGCCCCAGTATCTGGCTGCTCTTATCTGGACTGATTCCAGTGAAGAACTATCTTTTTATTATGTGGTAACCCAAATTATACAGAATAATCTAAATGATGCCGTACTGTTGCATTATACAATTTTAATATAACATCCCTTAATCTGTATTCTACACTTTTTGGCTATATTTCCTAAGATTTTATTTGCCTTTTATATTGCTATTCCACACTGTCCTGAAGATGTAAGACAATGTGTCAACATAAACACCTAAGTATTTTTAAATGAAGTGCCTTCGTTTAGTTCAGCATTTCCTATTTTGTATTTACTGTATAGTTTCTGATTTTACTAATTATATCCTGACCATGCATGTCTATATTAAACATATGAAATCTGAATATTATCTAAGTATTTTCTGTTTCTAAGGAGATTGCTAGTTCTTCAATTTTGCTAACGTCTGCAAACATGTCCAGTTTATTAACTATACCAGAATCTACATCATTGATAGACTTTAGATTAGGAACAGCTCTGGTCTCTTTTTGGATCCTTGTGCTTCTCCATTAAATAAATCACCCAAATTCAACCCTTACTGTACCTTTGCTCTTTTTTTCTATGAGCAGTTTTCAATCCAAACACATGCATTTCCTTAAATGCCTATCACACCTCCTGTAATTTGAGAATTATCCTTTTATGGGGAACTTTATCACGAGTCTTCTGAAAATCTAAACACACTGTTTTGCATGTTTCCTGTCTATCAGTTGCTGTTGCTGCTACAGTTTGTCAGGAAAGACCTACCTTTTCTAATTCCATCTTGACTAGTCCCTAGGATATTATTTCCATATTCTGTAGGTGATCTTCTTGCTTGTTTTCAATTATTGTTTCTATAACTTTTGCTTGCTTATGTCACAGAAGTCAGATAAATATTTCATCAGCTCATGCAGAAGAAAATGCTTCCACACATATTGGGAGGTACTTCATGCAGCATGATGTGACCCCCAACATATGGCATATTGTATATGAAAAAGATCATGCAAACAAGCATCAGGAGAAAAAAAAAAGAGAAAATCTTACACTGGCCAAGACAGCCTCCAGATTTACACCCAACTGAGCATGAATTTTATGTGCTGAAGTAAAAGTTGAAGTCAGAACACCCTAAAATTGGTCAAGAATGCAAAGTGGCTGCAGCAGAGCATTACCAATGATTACACAGAGCTCGGTGAGCTTAATTGATCACAGACTTCATGCACGTATTGCCTCAAAGGGATATGTACAGTAGGTGAATACTGACTTTTACACTCTGAAATTTACTTAAAGTGAATTTACCTCAATACTTACAGTATGTTCACTTCAAATCATTAAAATGTATCAATGATCAAATGTACTGTATGTATGGAATTACCCAAAATAAAATATTATATTGTATGTATCATTTGTATACCTCTCTGTCACAGATACAAACTGCTTGTCCTTAATGGAAAAATAATAGCTTTAACTGTTGGGCCAATACATTTAGAGGGTAATATATGTACTGTATATTATGATCATCAAGACTCTTGGGAGAAACTTTTTGATTAATACAGCTTAGTTGAGGTGAGGAGAAAGTACAGCAGTGTACATTCTTCATAAAATAGTCAACAAGTATTTTGTTTTTTTTAATAAAATGCTTTCTTAGTGAAAAAAAATGTTGTTTTTTGTTATTTAAGAGGTAATAATTTATAACTCTGTAATGTATATGACAATGTCAAACAGTGCAACCAGGATTGAATGGTTTACAAGACTTGGTTCTGACAAGATGAATATGTTTATGAAATAATAAAATGAACTTATGTAATTAAAATCCACTTGCTTGATGTTATGGCTGCTACGTAACATAAACAAATTTCAACTTCAAATCAAATAAAAGTTAAAAAATAATAAAAAACAAAGCTAAAATGAGAAAAGGCAGAAAGAAAATAATTGATGTGTGAACTAAAATTCTTACTCAGTGCTGCAATCCATAAATATTCCCAGAGTTGGTGATTTAATCACAAACATAGCGAGTGCACAAAATTACTAAGTTTGCAAGTTGCTGTGCTGACAAATGATTCCTGTCTTTATTCTGTTATAGTTTACCCTCAATCTGATGTAATTGCAAAGCGACCAATTCTATCCACCCATAATCCATCGTGACATCCAATTATTTGGTTTTAGACATTTCCTGGTAAAAAAAACAATAACACCCATGTTGAATCAAGCAATTTATTTGTAGGTATTTTATTAATTATTTTGACTGTATATGTATATTTGTAAAGTGGTCACAATGTACAGTACATGGGGACATACTGTACATATTCCAATCAAATTCTCTTTGAATGATTCTATATCAATAATAAGATTCTGATTCTGATAGATATCACATTTCAAGTCTTTTTCTTATTCTTACTTCTGTATTGACTTGTAGACACCCTCTTAGGATGAAGCTGTTTCCTTTACTGGTCTGATACCATATTCAGTCGGTGTATGCAGGTGTTCATGCGGAAAAATAGGAGTAAGGATATTTAGGAGGTTGAACAGACAAAAGAGGAAGTAATACTATGATATGCTACTGTGGTGTAAATTTAATTAATCTAAAAGAAAGATTAACTTTAATCATGATAAAAAAAATGGAAACTGTTTTACCATCAAAGACACTAAAGAAGTAGGACAGGAAAATAATTTTAAGTAGTTTAAATATAAACAAAGATTATTTACAACATTATAAAACATTATTTACAAATGATTTATGGCACTAAATAGGAAAAGAGAGGGAAATATTATGAAAAGCAACTGTGGTTTAAATTTAATAGATATACAGGGAAGATAAACTTTAATAAAGAAACAAAACAAGAAACTGTTTTACTATCAAAGACACTTAGATAAGTGGGACAGGAAATTTATTTTTTAGAAGTTCAAATCTATACTTGTTTGGGGAACATTATTTACAAACACGCTTTATGTTTGTAAAAATAATACAAAAAAAACAATAGTTCTGATGGCTACAGGTCTCCAACGTCTGAAAACTTTGACTTTATGAATGTGTATTTTTATGTTGATATTTAAAACATTTAACATGTTGACTCAGCACTGGAGAGGTGAGGGGAAGTTTCTGAGATGTGTTAGTGTTGCATTTATCAAGTGGACACGTTGAAAGCTTAAGCTCATAATTGTGAAAATGAATGAGCACGATTAAAGGTCACCTTTCCTGTTATACAAACTATAGCTGAAACAGTAGAAGAGAGTGTAGTGATCCTAAATGAACACTTTGTGTCCAGAACTATACCGATACTTTAAGTCATTCATACTAAAATGTAGGAAAGATTGGGGAAAAAACACTTCTGAATTTGTTTTGCTTTGTCACTTACTTTGATCAGTGAAACATTCTTGAGTGGATTTCTGACAGCTGATGACAAAAGTAAATAATATTCCTTTGGGAATGTGAATAAGTACTTTAACTTTTTTATTTTAATCATTGCAATTATTTATTTTACTTTTGGTTTGTGTGTTTTATCAATTTAATTATAAAGGCCTACTTGCCAAATACACTTTTTTTATTATCAAAAAAACACCTCTGGCCAAAACATTTAAAGAAACCCTACACTTTCCAACCCCTTTAAATTACAAGCACTATTATGACATGCCAAAAAACATTTGACTTGCCTAATAATAATTTAATAAGAATGTTTATGCTAAGAGCATTTTAATATTCTACAATATACTGTAATAAAACATTACTTTCGGTAGTAATAAACTAGTTTCCTTTAATCCAGTTTTGAGCATCATGCAAGCTTTCTCTCAGTCCTCAAACTGAGATGCAGGAGACAAACACCTAGAGAAATTTTCTTATAGGAGCAAAATGGCTTTAAATTAAGCTACATTCCTTACATTGAGATACATACCGTACAGCACATGTCTTTATAAACTTCTTAAACAATTTCTGGTTACTATACTAAAATATACTATGGTAAAAATACTTTCTGAAGCCACAACTGGGGTCATTTTGATCATGCTCAGCTAGTTGATCAATCAGATACTGTTATCAGTGACACAAAGTTACAAGGCTTGTGATGAAACCTGTTCAACTGAATTTTTTGCAGTGATAATGACTTATTTAAAGTAGAGCATGTTATCAGCAATCTTGATTTTGCAATTCCAAAGCAGTATCAGGCTGCATCTCAGGAAATGGCTGTCTATATTCAACACACAAGACTTTTTCTGTGACATCTGAAAGCCACCTGCTCATGGGTCCAATCTTTTGATTAGATTCTTCACCTGAGTGACAGCATTCATTATGTTTGGACAACAGGTGGGATAATCACTCACAACTAATTGCTCTACGTCCAGTCTCTATGCAATTTCTAAATTAGTTTTTTACATTATTCATTGACTTTTACCTTAATAGGCCCCACTAAAAATACTGAAACTCTGTATTAATATGGCTTAATTCTTAAACAGGAGAAAAGATAAGAGTTTACAATTGTTTGGGGTTGCTCATATTTTGCAAGATAAAAATGGTACAGTATATTCTTTTGTTATTTTCCAGGACTCACTGCTGCACTTGGGAATTGTATTTGATTTTATATTGATTAGTGGTTGAGTTACATTTTATTACAGTGTTGTGGTTGATATTTTCCATTAAGACTTCTTGGTGATATTCTTGAAAGGTGCCTATCAGTATCTCAGTTTTATTGTAAGTCATGAAAATGATTCAGCTCTTTTTCCTCATTTTCTACTTTTAAGTGTTGTACTTGTGACAGTGTATGTTTCTTTATAAAGGAAAATTGGAAAGAACTTGAATTTTGAAAACTTTGAAAAAGTGATATACTGTATGGCAGTCCATGATATCACTTGAAAATATCATCTCCATGTACTGTCTTAAAATTATTTTGCAAAAAAATATAAAGTAAAATAACAGTGAGTCAATTTGTAGATTAATCTCAGGATATCTTAAAATAAACCTGAAATATCACGAAATCAGCTGGGAGTTTTTTCTTGTATATAATACTACATATCATATTCCTTTTAGATATCATATACTATATATACTGTAGGCAAATATATATTAAAATGATTTTAAATGTTTTTATCTAATGCTTTTATAAATGACATTTGATATATCTTATACTGTATAAAAGAAAATGTAAATATTACATTTCCAGGTCTCTCTAAAATATTTTACAAATTAAAATATGTACAAATTAATTTCATATATCTACAGTAGAAATTGTTTAGACATATCCTGAATATCTGATTTCTTTTAAAGCTCATAGCACATCATATCATTTGAAGATATCCTCGATGATTTAGAGACACCTTTATTCCAGTATATAATTACATATGTCTCTAAAATTTAATTTACATGCACCGGGGGAAGCATTAAAATCACAAAATCAGACACCACTACCTCTTAGAACCAAGACATCGCAAAGAAAAAAGATGTCTCCCAAGATTTGTCATGAATACACAGAATAAAATAAAAAATAGGAAGTCATCCTATCAACACACCTAGCTGATATTAATTTCCAGTCTCCTTCCCGTTCTTACACTTTCACGTGTTTATTTTCCTTTATTCTTTCCTTACTCTTTTCATTAGTTAAGAAAACATTTCAGACATTTTTTGCTGGAGGTCCACAGAGCTCTATAACAATGCCTGAATTCTTGTGAGGAGTGGCGTGCTAAAATCACAGCAGCTGCCCATTCACATCCATACAAGGCTAACAACTGTTGCCAGAATGTCATCATTGCCTCCCAATTCCTAATAATTGTAATAACGGTATTTTATTATGAAAAATAACACTGGACCTCAGCGCATTTTTGTGTGCTGTGCTAACATACCACAATGCTGGTGTAATAACACTTGATGGCACAGGAAAACCACAGGAGATGTCATGCTTCTTCGAGCTCATAGAGCTGGAGGGCTTGGCGTTGCAGTCTATCAGGATCCACTTTGTGATGACAAGCAGGATGTTTGTGTCTCTTTTTAAGAACTTTCTCTTTTATAGCAGGATTCTTTCCAAAATTAATCTGAAAACCACTGGGACACCCATTCCAGTCAGTGTAAACTCTGATTGGAAAAACTGAATGTCCTGTGTGGTGTGTTGGAACCACAAGAAGTAATAGACTGCTGTACGGTTCTTGATAATCATAATATCATCTTCATCATAATTGCTTTGAAAGGAAACAATATGCAAAAATCTTGTTCCATCACACTGAATAGTAATACATCTCCAATTATGTAATGAAGAAGCATTGTTTTGTGCAACTGTGAGACCAAAATTTGTTTTTCAAAGACCATCTAGTATACTGTATATTCTGCACAAAATTATCACCAGCAATGAAGGTTTTTGTTTCCACAATCCCATTTTAGGTCCACTTTTGGCAAGCATTTGAACTGCAGTTCATTCCTTACAATTTTTTTTTGTCTAACTTTACCAGAATCAATTGTACCACAGATTTTAATTATGTATCTAACAGTTTCTCATAATGAAAAACACGCCAGGAATAACTGGCTTGACCTTTGTTGTGGAAAGGTCTAGAAAGTCTAGAACGTACAGATGTTGTGTGTACAGCCGTCTCTCAGGCACACTCCCAGCCCAAAGCCACATAGCATCTCTTCCAGCGGTGGTTAATTCCACAACGCTGGTTTCCCTTCACTTCAGAGTTCTGTGCTATTGGTTGTCATGGGGTGTTATTTAACATTAACAGTCTCACATCTGTGAGTAATGTTACACAGAAAACTTAGAGTTAAACAAACATTAAGGATTATCTTGCTTGACTCTTCTCTTTTAGTTTGTCACAACCCTGCTGCTTGTCCTGTAATGGAGACCCATAAAGAAATGTATGAAACTGAAGCAAAAGATTCTAACCATTGCTTTCTTGTGTTACATTCATGGATAGCCTAAGTTATAGAATTGTATATTTTATTATAAGCGCCATGTGAAATCCTTGCAAAAGGCAGTTTGTGTTTTTCTTCTTGATTCCTTTTCTCTTGACTTCACACCACAAGAGCTTTAGGAAGGGTTCCATTATTTTGGAAGTGCACAAAGTCTCAGGCCTTCCTCAGTAGGGAGTTCTGTCAACTTCCTGCACCACAGCAAGAGAAATCCTTGGCAAACCCAATTAATAACAAAATAAAGGGCTTGATTTACCACAGATTCCCCCCTCCATTCATATAGTTTTGACTAAGTTCTCACTTATATACAGTTCTTGGAATTCACACTAGCAAAGTGCCAAGGCATTTACAGTATACTGTATACTGTAGTTGAATGGGTATTTATACAGTTTTTGGTTTTACAGAAACTACTGTACATGAATGCAATTTTGTATATACTGTAAACTACATAATATCCTTCCTGTTCCTCCAAACCTTCAAGCATAATTCAAGGGACATTTTAAAAGTTTGTAGTGTTTTTAAGAAAGGTAAAACACTATAGGCGCAGTAATACACATAATCTGACACTTTGTCAGATCTCATAGTATTACTTATGTTTTCCATATATATTTGTGCAGTATTTTTTTTCCTCCATTTTATACAGGTAAGCTAACATTGCAAGCAAGATGCCAAAATAACACAGATTTCTGCTCTAAGTTCAATTTTTTGTTGGTTGTTGCAGCTCACTCTGAATCAGTGTTTGTGCAAGAAAAGCATACATTCAATCTCACTAATCACATCTCTTTCCCTACCAGTGAAAAGAGAAGCTTTGTGTGATATGTATTTAAACTGAAACAAGTCTTGAATCACTTTCTTCACCAACACAAAAAGCATTAAACAAATAGACCAGCATTTCCCAAACTTATCTGACACTTTGGGCTTGGACCATACAGTAGAGAACACATACTGAAGGGCCAAAATCTGGGATTGCATACCAACACTTTGCAACATTGCTTAAAGGTTGATTTAAAAGTTTTTGAGATGTCTTTTATCTTGACTAGTGTCCAGTAAAAACTGGAAAGACAATTTTGTTAAAAAGATTGTCCTTCCTTAATACTAAAATAATAAAAATAAATTAGGTAACATGACAGTTTGGGGTGCCACAATTGGGCTGACTCCCAATTTCTGTATGTACTTCCAGAATGTGTCAAGTTTGAGGCTCCTACCAAGCACTTACTGTACAAAACTCTCTCACCATGTCATAAATTGGTCAGTCAGTGTAAGGCTTTATCACCTTTTACCACAGTTTCCCAAGGAAATCTTCCTCTCTGGGCTTCTCTTTTCTGTTCTTTTTTTTCCATCTTCATACAACACAAACAAGGCTTTAGTGTTCCACACGTCCTTCAAACAAAAGACAAAGAGCTGTGCTTGCCACACCCTTTCATGCACTGAAAGGCAAGTTAATCACTAACAGCTGGGCCTCATCACACAGGAAATAAGCTAATCAGAGTTCCTTTTGCCTACCTGGAAATGTACCCTCTTCACTGGAACAGAGCAGGGCAGAGGAAACTACAAACTCCTGCAAACAGACAGTGTTAGAGTGTGTAGAGACTTTTCAAAACACTTGGCCTAAAATGTACTCCCTTTATAACCCTGCCCTACTTTCTGTCACAGTATGGAAAAGAAGTTCTAAATTTTGTTTATTTTAATAAATGTGTTATTTTTTTAGAAAACTACAGACAAATGAAAATAAGTAACAGTTGACAGTTTTAAAAAAATATATATTTACACTTATATAGCACTTTTCTGGACACTTCACTCAAAGTGCTTTACAGGTAATGGCGAGTCCCCTCCATAATCACCACCAATGTGAAGCCACACCTGGATGATGTGACGGCAGCCATAGTGCGCCAGAATGCTCACCACACACCAGCTATCAGTGGGGAGGAGAACAGAGTGATAAAGCCAGTTCAGAGATGGAGATAATTAAGAGGCCATGATTGGTAAAGGACAATGGGAAATTTGGTCAGGATGCCAGGGTTACACCCCTACTCTTTTCGAGAAATGTCCTGGGATTTTTAATGACCACAGAAAGTCAGATCCTTCGTTTTATATCTCATATGAAGGACAGAACCTTTTTACAGTACAGTGTTGCCATCACTATACTGGGGCATTGGGACCCACACAGACCTCAGGGTGAGTGCCCCCTACTGGCCCCTCTAATACCTCTGCCAGCAGCATCTTTAGTTTTTCCCAGGAGGGCTCCCATCCAGGTATTGGCTAGGCTCAGCTTAGCTGCTTACCTTCAGTGGGTTACCAGACGTGAGCTGCAGGGTGATATGGCTGAAGAGTTAGTTTGCATTGATTGATCCACTTAATATGAGGAATGATATTGGACAGTTGGATCCTCATATCATGTCCGTCATCAAGGCCATTCTTGCATTTTGTTTTTGTTGCAGTGTACAGTCATAATCCAGTTGCATTTAGAAAAGTCTGAAACATAAGTACAGTATGTTGTAGCCAAGGCAAAGAGCACTTGAACTGCATGTTCCACCATATCTAAACATCCTGAGCTAGGATGTTCCAAAAATATTTAGTGTAAATTTGTTAAACTTTTGTTTCAGTTCAGTGTCAGAAATCAAGGAAAACCAACTCTCATAATCTTGTGCTACTAAAACAACTGGCTTGATTTGAATATGGATTTCGTACCCATTTTACCATTTGTGGGAAGGAAATGAGAGTGGGCTTCAAATCACAAAAGTCCTGTGCAATGGCACTGCAAATATCCTCATCAAACAGTCGTTGATGTTTTTTTCTTCTACTGTACGAATGAGGTCCGAAACTCCGGTTTCCTTAACAATGATTAATTGTTCTCCATTGCTGTAAAACTGGTCGCACATGTTTCCTTGCAGTGAAAGATTGGCTTCCATTTAATTTTCTAAAAGTATCTGCAAGGTACATGTTTCAGCAGCCACAAGGAACTAGTCAAACAGTTAAAAAAAAACTGGAACTTGGAATCCACAAAATAGCAGTAGTTCACAGAAAATGTCAAAACGTCATACAAGCTCTTTGCCTCTCCATAACCTCTTCACCTCTGTATGGTGAAGAGGTGTGGCGTGTCACTACCCATTTCTTCATACAAATGGGTATGAATAAGAGTGAATTAGAAGGAAAAAAATATTACAAACATTTTTTAGGGATTAACTAATCCCTGGAATCTAGTTTGGGAAGCGAAAAAATACTATCTTTAGCACCTTGTAGTTTGATTAAACAGATCTCAGAAGTTAAATCAGCATGGCCTTGTCATAATTGCGATGGGATACCTCTGGAGCAAAGCAGGTGATTAATGATATTAATGATATCAGTGAACCAATTAGTAGCACTCTTACTTCTATTTCCAAAGTCTTACGCCCCATTATGGTGACTTTTACCCTTCGTGTACATTAATTACTGAACTGATCCTTAATTGGCATAGATGTGGGAAATCATTTCAATAATTACAGTTTAGCTAGCACAAAGACTTGAATAGAATAGAAAAATTAAGGTTGCATACCCTTACCTTAGGCAACCAAAAAGAAAATGCAAGATTATGACAAATGTCTTTGCTTCACATAAGACGTTAGGTATAAAATTGAAGATAAAAATAGTACTGAGCAGAGGCTGCCTGGCAAAGTTAGGCTATTATTACTGCATTTACCAGTGCAATTAAAATGAAAAGCATGCCCTAGGTCAAGGCTGCCTGTATCTTTGCAAAGCTAAAGCAAAATATTCTCTTATTCTTATTTCTTTCTACATAAGGTAACAAAACGTCTCACGAAAAATGAGGTACCCCTGGCAGATTTAATTAGACGAAGCCGTATAATACTGTTCTCTCCTTTGTTACAAGCCCACAAGAATGTGCCATCTGTCCATGGTAATGTCATCCTTTCAGTTCGAAGATAGTTAGGCACTGAGGTTAACGACATAATTAATTTTCTACATACTGTACAAAGCATACAGTATGACAAAGGCTGAAATTCATCAGCAGTTCATGGAAGTGAACAAATCCCCATGATCATGGAGAGCACTGTTAGATGTGGTGCATTGTCATCAGTAACATCAGAAATGATGTTCAAGATGAGCAGAAACATGGTCATTCTAACACCAGTCCCAGATGATAGTGTTTGCAGCATTGAAGGCATCATTGAGGACAGTTACCGTGTGAATCTTGCCTTTTATTGTGTGCAATTGGGTTCATGAGCACTTGAGTAACAACCAAGAATGTATTGGCTGGGTACACCACTCTCATGTTCAGAAAATCACTCAGATGAATGAAGAGGAGCAGCTCATGCAAGGATTCGATATGGAGGAAGATACATGAATGGACTCTGTGACAAAATTAGCATCAAGGCAACACCCACTATCCAACTCCTGCAATTAAATTCAGAAACAAGGGAAATCCCGCAGGCTGTGTTTTGGGGCCACTAACCTTTGTTTATTTTTTGAATTTCCTTTGCCAGGGTGATAGTGAGAGTGCCAAGTACTACTCTCACACACCGAACCACTTGTCAGAGGTCAGTCATACCAAACAGGCTGAATTGCTGTATCAACACATCATTTTGCTGCATGATAATGTCACAACAACAGCGGTCAACAGCACCAGTGATGAGGAGAATTCCAGGCTACCCACCTCACAGCCTGGAACTAACCGCTCTCAATTGGCATCTTTTGGAAAGTAGTAACAGAGCGGCCATCAGCACATTTAGACCCTGGATATTCTCTCTTACATTGAACACAGTTTAGAATCAAAGCAAAACATTCTACTGAAACAGCTAATTGTTATGGTCAAGAATTGATCAAATTTGAGCTTGACAAGGATGGAGTTGCTAGCACTGTTTCTGGATTTGAACATAGAATGTTTTGCTACATTAAAGCTTAATTTCTCTAATAAGACAATAGAATTGACTACAATTTATTTTCTGGATGAAGAACAGTATTCTAGACTCTAACAAACCAACATTTAGGAACTGTACAGTGGGGATCCACTTTATTATTTACTTTTTACATCAATCTTCTGTTAGTCATCTCTTGGGCTAATATTCAAATGTATGCTGGTTTATACTGTGGTATATAGAAGTGATAAATATCAAAGTGATCACTCTTGGTAATTGTTCTCAAACAAACAAAATATATCAATTGCATAGTTAAAGTTCACTATATTTTGGTATCATAACTTTAGAAAACCCATAAAGAAGTATTTCCAGCTGTGCAATTTAATTTGTCTAACTGTAGGTTCAATAGAAATAATTTATCGGTTACTGCTGCTAAATTATCTCTGCATTCTACTTTATGTTATCTGTCCTGTTGGTCACGTCTCTCTATCCTGTGATGGACTGGTCCCATCTTGGGTGTATCCTAGCTTGCTTCTGTTGCCATCTGGGATAGGCTCCAGCTCCCCTCTAACCTTGTATTGAATAATGGTTGGATAGTGGAAAATGGATAGAATTTTTACCATGGGTTGATGATTATTTTAAGAAGGGATGGTGTTCGATTCCTTTACAAATTAATGTTTCTTGTATTTACTGTTCATGTCATATTGTGTTTTTAGTAAATTGTACCTAACCCTAACCCTAACCCTAACCCTGCCCAGGAATGGGTGAAAGAGCTCACAGCTCACTCTAAGTGCAATACATTTCACATATCAATTATGAATATTATGAAAAATGTCTCTGATAATTCACATAAAATTGGAATTGTATAAATTGGGAAAATAAGTCAAATTTAATTAATTTCCAAACACAAATTAAGAATTAAACTAACTCAATTCAAATACTTTCATAATGACACACAGACCTAAAATAGGTACTGTATAGGTCAGCTAAACAGTAATATAATTGAGCTAAATTTTTTTCTGACTGATTTCATTTTCAGTCTTACTACCTTGGCTTTCCTGGACTGCCTGCTCTTTATATCATGTATCTATTCTTATTCCAAGGGCCATGAAAGGTCCATTATACAGTACCTGGCATACTGGCAAAATATCTGTATTCTTCTTCTTCCTTTCACAGGAAAGTTGGCTTATTTCTCTGTCCTGAAATTGTAGACCTCATTGTCTTGAATCCAGCCTGGCCCACTGACTGAAATGCAAAACAGTGGTGAAGTACTGTAAATAAGTGCATGGGAGATGACATCATGTCTTGGGCTCAATTTGGGGTCACTCCAGGCGCAGAGATTTGTGTGCCTGGAGTTTTCTTTAACTGCACCATACCAGACTTCCTGCCACCTGAAATATTTCATTTGGAACTGTGAATGGATTATGATTTACAGTGATCAGATGCACAATCCGTATTTCAGCTATTTCATTCCACATACAGTACAATAGGGTGAATATCATGATCCTGGGACTATGATAGTTTGTGAGAGGATCTTGGCAGAACTAACATCTTATGACTTATGAGCAGGTATCACCCTGTATAAAAGTATCAACTCAAGTTACAGGAAAAAAAAAATACAATAGCAATATTAGCAAAAATAACAATGCAATTGCTAATTTCCAGAAAATGTGCTGTATACCTTAGTTTTTCTTTATGCATTTTTCACTTGCCCTGTTTCTGAATTCTGTATTTTCTAGTTTCCATTTCACAAGTAAGCTTTTATATTGATCAAACCCTCAAATGTATATGTACAGCACTCTATATCTTAAACTGCATCCTTCTAAAGTTATTATTAAAATAATTTATTACAATATAGTGTATCAATAAAAATGCAAAATATTAATTCAACAATGTGCTGATACTGTACCAATGGCACACTGAATATAATTAATTAAATTTATTGTGACTCACATTATTGCTTTTCAGGCCTAAATAGCAGAAAGTTTTCATCTTGGGCCGCCTTTTCATATATTATTGAAGCTGATTGATTTTAGATTGACTTTCGATTTAGATCTGATTGACTTTAGAAAGCTAATATTTTACAATACAATTATTTAGGTTAGCATCGAGGGCAGTGTGGTAGTGCAATGGTTTCCACTGCTCCTGAGACGCTGGGTTCAATTCCAGACCTGGGGTGCTGTCTGAGTGGAGTTTGTATGTTCTCAATGTGTTTATGTGGGATTCCTCAAGGTGCTCTGATTTCCTCGCACAGCCCAAAGACATTCTGGTAGGTTAATTGGCTTTTTGGAAAACTGGCCCTGGTGTGAGTCGGTTTGTGTCTGTCCGTGGACTAGCATTTCATCCAGGGTGTCCAAAGATAGGCTCAGGCTTCCCCATGTCTCTGAACTGGATGAAGCATTTAGAAAAAGGATGGATGGATACTATAGTATTCAGCTTATTTTAACACAACTATGAGTAGTAGCTATTAAACATTGTCTTTCCCAATAGCTGTAATGAATTAGGTTTTAAGGATTGTACAGACTCTTAATACTATAGCGGCAGTGACACAGAGAAACTGGATCTGTGCAGGTTGTATGTACAATATGGAGCTATTTACGAGACACGGAGGGGGAACAAAAGGCTGTTTCTCACGCTGAGAAAGTCTTAGGTTCTTTGCTTTCTTTCTGTTCTAAACCGTGTCTCTAGCTCAGGCGCACTGCTGTTTTTAGTTTGCCTCGAAACATTCTGAAAACCCTCTGAAACTATTAGTTTCATAACCCGTCATTAGTTTCATTAGACTAGGGGTGCGGAACTGCAGTCCCTGACATCCGGAAGGTTTCTGGTTTTCTTTTCACCTGAGCCCTTAATTACCTAATTGAACTCATTTTTTTGCTTAATTGGACAAGATGAGGCCTTTCCACCTTTTCTTGTTATTAAGAAGCTGCTGATTTAAAGAGACCTATAAAACCTGCTGGATAGAGGCCCTTGAGGACCAGAGCTGGGCAGCTCTGATTTACTCTTCTGTAATTTTAAACTGTTCCAAGTGACTGGTAGAAACAGCCTGTTTTAAAACAGGTTGTGTGATATTTGTAGTGCACTACATTCTATCAATTAGATATAAAAATAACTTTCACTACAAATGAATAAAAGTCCCTGCTGTTGTAAAATATGTTTCCAAGTGTAACTTAATTTTGTTCATAAAACTTCCTAAGAAGTTGTCAGATTTTCCTGCCAGTAGGAACATATACTGTAACATTTGTATAACTTAGGTTTCCTTGTGGTTTTCTAATATGCCAAATATCATGTTCACATTTTTGTTCACATTTTGCTGCTTTAAAAAATGCAGTCACTTTGAAGTAGCAATTAATATCTGTTATATATGCAACCTACTC